>NC_134710.1:325409516-325504516 GCF_043290135.1 Rhipicephalus microplus | reverse complement strand
ACTCTAGGTATTGTGAAAAGAAGGTCGATGTTTTGCGTGAAATAATATACCAACACTGAATCAGTGAAAATAGAAATTATAGAGGCATGCGTCTGAATTAATTTTGATCATCTGGATGCTTCAAAGCCAACCCAAATGTAATCAGCCCCGCCTCGGTGGTCTCGTGGCTAAGGTACTCGGCTGCTGACCCGCAGGTCGCTGGATCAAATCCCGGCTGCGGCGGCTGCATTTCCGATGGAGGCGGAAATGTTGTAGGCCTGTGTGCTCAGATTTGGGTGGACGTTAAAAAACCCCAGGTGGTCGAAATTTCTGGAGCCCTCCACTACGGCGTCTCTTATGATCAAATGGTGGTTTTGGGACGTTAAACCGCACAAATCAATCAATCAATCAACCAACCAAACGTAAGCACATGGGTGTGTCTGTAAATTTTGCCCAATATAACAGTTGTGAATGGCGACTGAAGCTGTAATTCACTCTCTCTCATTCCATGTTTTTTTCTTTTTATAAAAACAATTAAAAGCCCGAGGTGTCATGATATACTACTAAAAACATTTCGTTGTAGTGCGAGCAGCACCCTACAATAAAAGGTTATTGCAAGCACAATTAAAGCTCATCACCAAAATTAATAAGTAAAGTATTTGGCCAACATAAAAGAAAGCTTTTTTTAAATTTTTTTCTTGCGAGCCTGGTGGCACACATGTCACTACCTCTTCATAAAGGGGACGCTCGTACCATCCATCTATCCATCCATCCATCCATCCATCCATCCATCCATCCATCCATCCATCCATCCATCCATCCATCCATTCATTCATCCATCCATCCATTCATCCATCCATTCAACCATCCATCTATTCATCCATCCATCCGTCCGTCCATCCGTCCGTACGTCCGTGGACTTTCGACGATCGGGAGTGCACGTAAAGCGAAGGGCGTATGGTACGCGCTATGCTTTTGTGCTCTTGGTTTCCCCAAAGGGCACTCGAAGTCCGCTTAGCTTTAATAATGCGGCGTGGGATGGAGTTTAGCAATCTTTAAGCATTGTGCATTGTGTTTACCAACCTTTAGGCAGAAACTCGGGTGCCAAGCGGCTTCAGCGTAGCCTGGCTATAATGATCGAGCTTGAAAACGCTGGTGCGTGCGTAAAAACACTCAAAATTAACAGGCATAAAAAGGAACAAAACCAAACTTGTTTGCACAGATAATCGAGCAATGGCATTGCACGTGCAACAAACAAGAGCAATAAAACAGGGTAAATTACACGCGCAGTGATTGCTTCGCTCAACACTCTATATGAGCTGCAGTCTTCATTGTTACCACTGGTTTGCTAGCCACGTGCAAGCCGTTTTACTCTAACTTCTGAGCCTCAACTAGCACTAATTATTTTGAACAGAGTACATCAAGAAGACGTAAGGGAAACAAAATAAGTAGTTACAACAGCCGTATAAAAGCAATACTGTTGTCTTAATTTCGCTTCCGAGGTAGCGTGCAAAGCTCACCAAGGACTAAGCTTGAGTTAAATTTCGACATTTGAAAGAAAAGGAATACCAAGTAAAGTTTCATTACTCCGCAAGTTTGTTCATAAAAGACGTATTATCGCTCTACCAATATTCAGATACCAAGAAAGTTAGAAATATCTCTTTGCCCCGCTGCGGTGGTCCAGTGGCTAAGGTACTCGGCGGCCGACCCACAGGTCATGGGATCGAAGCCCGGCTGCGGCGGCGGCATTTTCGATGGAGGCGAAAATGCTGTAGGTCCGTATGCTCAGGTTTTGGTGCACGTTAAATAACCCCAGGTGGTCAAATTTTCGGGAGCCCTCTACTAAAGCATCTCTCATAATCATATGGTGGCTTTGGGACGTTAAACCTCACGTATCAATCAATCAAATACCCGTTTCTTGCTGTACAAGTTAAATAGAGCTGCCTGATCGAAAATCTGGGAGCTTTCAAAACGCGAATTGCAATATTAGAACCAGTTTAGAAAATGGCTCAAATAGTAAGTTCACCTATATATATATATATATATATATATATATATATATATATATATATATATATATATATATATATATATTGTGAGAATTCATTGTACGTCATCTTCCTCATCCATCAATAACCATCATCAGTCTTAGGCCCGTTCCTCTTCATGTTCGGCGCCATTTTGCTGTTGCTTCAATAAAGCGTCAGCTGCACCGTTGCATTTCAAGTGGTGGAAGGTGCTTCCCGATCTCTTCGACCTCTCTCCATCCAAAGCCAGCTCCTGGAGCTCCGTTCGGGACGTCGCTTGCGCCAGCAGAGCACCATGGCCCAAGAGCAAGCCCAACCGAACCACTCGCCGGCGCAACCACCAGCCGCCAACCCTAGCCCGGTCAACAACCCTCCTCGGGAGCCTCCAATCTTCTCCGGTCTGCCTGGCGAAGATGTCGAAGACTGACTCGACAACTATGACCGCGTAGGTGTCTACAACAACTGGAACGAGGCATCGAAATTATCACGCGTCCAGTTCTACGTCTCTCAGGTTGCCAAGACGTGGTTCCTGAACCAAGAGAGCGACTTCCGCGATTGGTCTTCCTTCAAAGACCAGCTCCGACGCATTTTCGGTACACCGACCGTCCGTTCAGAAGTTGCTCGCAAGAAACTGGCAGAACGCGTTCAACATTGCGGTGAGTCCTACACTTCCTATATTGAGGATGTGCTTGCACTTTGCCGCCGTATCGACGACACCATGCCAGAAGGTGATCGTGTCCGGCACCTTCTGAAGGGTATCGGACCTACCGCTTTCAACGCCCTCGTCGCACACAACCCTTCGACGGTTTCCGACGTCGTCTCGGTATGCCAGCGGCTTGATACCTTGCAGTCAATCTGCCTAGGACCCGACTTCTCTGAGAACCCCCTGGCAAACAGTATGGAGCTCCGATCCATCATTCGAGACATAATTCGTGAGGAATTGCAAGCCTACACTTTACCTCCTTCTAACAACGTTCCCGCTCAACCCGCCTCTAGCGATCTGCGTGGAATTATTAGGGAAGAAATGTCAGCGTTCCAAAGCATTCACCGTGCTCCACCATGCGCCCAACCCCCTTCGTATGCACAGATCGCTGCAATGCAACCCTCGCCGTCTCAAGCACCACCACCTGTGCCTGATCATGAACATCTCGCACCTCTAGTCGCCCGTCCACCGAACCCTACCTACCATTCTTCCTGGCGGGCCCCACGTCCTATTTGCTACTACTGTGGAATTCGAGGACACATTTCCCGGGTCTGTCGACGTCGGCAGCAAGATGCCGCTTTTGAACGAGACGACACATATGCTCGAGGTTACTACCGTTATGCCGACAGTCCTTCCAACCACCGATCACCGTTTCCTGTGCGCATTTCCAACACGACCAACAATACACGTGCATCCCGACCACGCTCCCCTTCGCCACTCCGACGCTCTGTTTCACCACTTCGGCCTGTCCTTCAACTGGCTGCCCAGCGATCGGAAAACTAAACAGTGCAGTTTTTGGAGGGAAAACTGCATCGCGGCGAAATGACCCAAGTCCTCCTGAACGACCGTCAAACATGTTATTGGTAACTGTGGAAGGTGTGTGGGTGTTGGCTTTGGTGGACACGGGAGCAACTATTTCAGTTATGCGTGCCGACTTGTGTTCTCGATTGCGGAAAGTGAAGACACCCTACCTTGGATCATCTTTGATTGGGGCCAATGGAGCAATAATTAGACCATCGGCCCAATGTACAGCGCGTGTCTTCATTGATGGTATTCTTCATCACATCACCTTCGCTGTCTTAATTTCATGTGCTCATAAACTAATTTTAGGCTGGGACTTTCTTTCATCAGCATCTGCATTAATTTCTTGCCGTCAACGTGTAGTCGAAATGACCGAGACGGATCACTGCAGCGAACGCGTCGACAAAAGACCATTGCGTTTCTTCACAGCTTCCGAATCCATACTATTCCCGGGTCAAGAGCAACTCATCACCATCACTTCTCCAAATATTGCCAATGGTGACGTCCTCATCACCCCTTCCAGCAGCTGTCTAGCTCGCGGCGTTGTAGTCCCCTCCAGCCTGGTGCGGTTCAAAGACAGTGCAGCAATAATCAATGGCCTGAACCCTACCTCAGAGCCCGTCCTCCTACCCCAAGGTTCTGCAGTGTCATGTTATGTGGATACCCAACCGGTTTCTTTGGTCTCTCTTGACGCCTTGACAGCTCAGCCACAACAGGCCCAGTCTGTTACGTCCTCCTCCTTTGCTCCCGGGATAAATCCTGACTTTTCTGCTTCTCAGCGTGAGGCGTTGCTGAATTTGCTCAGGAAACACCAGGCCTCCTTCGACGCCAATGCTTCGGCACTAGGACAGACCACAGTTGCGCATCATCGCATCGACACTGAAGGTCAGACTGTTGTACGCCGTCGTCCCTACCGAGTCTCCTTGGCCGAGCGCAAAATCATCGAGGAGAACGTGACCGATATGCTAAACAGAAACATCATACGACCCTCTACCAGTTCTTGGTCATCACCCGTTGTGTTGGTACAAAAGAAGGATGGATCGGTACGATTTTGTGTTGATTACCGCGTGCTCAACAAGATTACCCGAAAGGATGTATATCCGATGCCCCGTATAGATGATGCACTTGACTCATTGCAAGGCGCCCAATACTTCTCCACCCTTGACCTTCGGTCCGGGTATTGGCAAATACCAATGGACGAAGCAGACAAAGAAAAAACCGCCTTTTCTACGCCAGACGGTCTTTACGAGTTTAACGTAATGCCATTCGGTCTATGTAATGCTCCCGCCACATTTGAAAGGATGATCGACACTGTTCTTCGTGGCCTCAAGTGGAAAAACTTGTCTATGCTACCTCCATGATATCGTCGTGTTTTCTTCCACTTTTGATGATCATCTGCAACGCCTAGATCAAGTGCTTACATGTCTCTCCAACGCTGGACTTCAACTAAACACAAGGAAGTGCCATTTTGGCAACACAGCTATAAAAGTACTAGGACACCTCGTTACTAAAGATGGCATCCAGCCCGATCCAGACAAAATTTCCGCAGTCCTCAACTTTCCGCGACCCTTTCGCTCCAAAGAACTACGCAGTTTTCTTGGACTCGCATCGTACTTTCGCCGCTTCATTCGCAACTTTGCCACTATTGCCGCTCCTCTCCACAAGCTCCTTGCTAGTACCGGTTCCTTCGATTGGAATGATCAATGCGAAGCCTCATTCCAAGAACTCAAGCAGGCACTGACATCCCCACCGGTGCTTTGTTATTTCGATGACAAGGCACCTACGATATTACACACTGACGCGAGTGGACAAGGAATCGGCGCCGTACTGCTCCAGCGCGACTACGCCTTTCGCGAGAAAGTTGTCGCGTATGCAAGCCGCACTCTGACCACTGCAGAGAAGAGGTACTCGATAACCGAACAAGAGTGCTTGGCTGTTGTCTGGTCCATCCAAAAATTTCGTCCGTACCTACATGGTCGACATTTTACTGTTGTGACAGACCACCATGCTCTTTGCTGGTTGTCCACAATCAAAAACTTGTCGGGACGACTTGGCCGCTGGATTCTCCGATTACAATCTTATGACTTTGACGTCATCTACAAGACTGGAAGACAACATCAAGATGCCGACGCTTTGTCACGATGCCCTTTGCCGCAGTTTTCGGTGCACGTCACATCCCCTTGTCAAATTGGCTATACGGAGGACGCCTCGTCAATATCATCCATTTCTTCCCTACCTTCATCCACCCGTCCGTCAGCACTTGCTACTCACCAGCGAGCCGATTCTTATTGCACTGACATCATTGGTCGGCTTACCGGTGCTTCGTCTTCCCCTAATGCCAGGCTCCGGAAACAACTCCGACTATTCAAGTTGGAGGACGATGTCCTATATCGATACATTTTGCACCCGGAAGGCCACCGATGGGTTCCCGTCGTACCACGCGCACTACGCACTGAAGTTCTGCGCGCTTCCCACGACGACCCGACGTCAGGACACTTGGGTTACTACAAAACATACGAGCGCATCCACAGTCGATTTTTCTGGCCAGGTCTTTCCACGACAGTAGCTAAATATATTGCCTCGCGCGCACTTTGCCAACACCGCAAGCGGCCCACTACTCCTCCAGTCGGGACCTTACAACCACTTCCTTGTCCATCAGAGCCGTTCTCTGTCGTCGGAATTGACCTCTTCGGGCCCCTCCTAACTACATCAGACGGCAAGAGGTGGATAGTCACCGCGGTTGATCACTTGACCCGGTACGCTGAGACGGCCTCAATCACTTCAGGAAGTACGTGCTTCGGAAGTAGCAACTTTCTTCTTGAATGCTATTTATCTACGTCATGGAGCCCCTCGTGTCCTTTTGAGCGACCAGGGAAAGGCATTTCTTTCAAGCACGCTCAGTGAAGTTCTTCAAGCATCAAAAACAGTTCATAAAACAACATCTAGCTATCACCCGCAAACCAATAGCTTAACGGAAAGATTTCATCGCACGCTGTGTGACATGCTGTCCATGTATATCCGACCGGACCATCGCAATTGGGATGCCATACTGCCCTTTGTCACGTATGCTAATAATACGTCAGTTCAACGAACCACAGGCTTTTCTCCATTTTTCCTAGTATACGGACGCCAACCGACATCACCACTCGACGTTTCATTCTTTTCTAGCCCCGTCAACTCTTCACCATTCGTTTGCGACCAGTTTCTGTCCCGCGTTGCTCGATGCCGTCGTCTTGCCCGCGTAAACACCGAAGCTAGCCAAGAAGATCGCAAACATCGTTACGATGCCACTCACCGCGTCGTTCTCTACCGCCCTGGCGACAATGTACTTCTGTGGACTCCTGCGCGAACGCCTGGCTTATGCGAAAAGTTTGAGTCACGCTATCTTGGCCCTTACAAAGTTATCGAACAGACCTCACCGGTGAACTACCGTGTCACACCTGTTCATGTTCCCACTGACCAACGCTGCCGCGGTACAGAGATCGTGCACGTTTCGCGTCTCAAGCCCTATTGTATGCGTTCCACAGCGTAATTCGCGGCCAGGCTGGCCGCTTTCGTCGACGGGGGGAAATTAGTGTGAGAATTCATTGTACGTCATCTTCCTCATCCATCAATAACCATCATCAGTCTTAGGCCCGTTCCTCTTCATGTTCGGCGCCACTTTGCTGTTGCTTCAATAAAGCGTCAGCTGCACCGTTGTATTTCAATATATATATATATATATATATATATATATATATATATATATATATATATATATATATATATATATATATATATATATATATATATATATATATATATATATATATATATATATATATATATAGAGAGAGAGAGAGAGAGAGCGAGAGAGCGAGAGAGCGAGTCAGTCTCTATGGAAGCCAGCAGTGGCGACTCATGCGTCGTGTTTCTTTTATGCACAGAGATGGCTGAACATTTCCGCGAAATGCGTGCATTTATTCAAGCCTTCACCACACGAAATAAAAACAGCTACAAACAACTCATCTTCAACTTTAGATATTTTGAGCAGGCTGCCTGGTTAGCGTTGACCTGGCTCAGATATTTTACAAATAGGCGTTTACGGAAAGTTACGTGAAATGCAATTGTTCCCGCGGTAATTGAGTGCGTTTCAACAGGGCAGCTCGTTGAAATGTGCTCTTTTTTTTTCGATGAGCTCAATATAGCCTGCGCAACCTTTGTTTTTTTTCTTAGGCTCCGTGTTACAGCAACTCAGCTCAAAATTCGCCTATCAACTGACGCAGAGTGTATGTCATTTCTTTAATAGATACGAAGAGGGGGCCTGATGGGTAGATCAAGCATCTTGTGTACGACGGTCATACAGCTGATTTTCATGTTCGTTTTGGGGTGATCTTTCCTAACAAGAACTGAGGCGTATACATAGTGGTGCACTGTTATCGAATAATTTACTTCGGTTAGTCCTCTTCTTCTTAAGGCGAAATCCTACGCTGCCTTATCAAGCAGGGGAATTTACCGCCGGCGACCCGCGTCATCTACACGAATGATGCAAAAAAATAGGACGTGATGACATCTCAGATCAATAAAGTTTGTGACAGCATCATGTCGTCATTTAGCCTGTGCCATATTATGGCATCATTACCTGACGGTCTCCTTGCTTTACCTCCGTGACCCAATGACGGAGACCATGTAGAGTCAGGTTACATGTAGAAACCTTCCAATGCCTTCAATTATAAGTGCTGTGCGAAACCACATCAGGTGTAAAAGCTTTCGGAGGGGCAAGGAGGACAAAGAAGAACGCTGCTTTCGCCGTTTAGTACTTTCAAGCGAGTGCATAAGTGACCTTGTGAGTATCACTTTTTTCGCCTGTTTTACCTACGTGGTCGTTTCACGAAAATGTAGAGGAGTCCTGAATATTTAGAATAGTGTCGTTGATAACCACGTTTTGAACCCGTGGCGTTCACGAATAATCAGGCCACGCATCGATAGAATTATTCCTGACTGAAGAGCGTGATATAAGGGCCAAACGTCATATTATTGCCATTACTTGGTATGCGAATCACAAGCATACAATTTTAAAATGCGGTAACCTTACCAAATGAATGAGACTCGAAAGTAACGCGACGAGTTAATTTTTATTTTCGGTACCACACCGAAGCCGACAGAGACATTCCGCTTCGCACGAAAGTGCTTGAAACAGCAGAGAGCAGCGCCGCCATGGTGGTCTAGTGGCTAAGATAATCGGCTGCTGACCCGCGGGTCGCGGGATCAAATCCCGGCTGTGGCGGCTGCATTTCCAATGAAAGCGTAAATTTTGTAGGCCCGTGTACTCAGATTTTGGTGCACGTTAAAGAACCCCAGGTGGTCAAAATTTCCGGAGCCCTCCACTACAGAGTCTCTCATAATCAAATGGTGGTTTTGGGATGTTAAACGCCACAAATCTATCAACTGAGACACTGAGAAAGCTACCTGTTAAAAGAACTACTTCCTTTCCGTGTACTTGCCGAAATATAGCTCTAGTGCTTCGCAATGCACAAGTTCCGTGCCGAAAATGCAATCAGTAGAGTTAAGTGTGAATGGAATTAGGGCATTACTAAACAAACTTACCGGTAATATGCAATTGGACCGGACGGAATTTCTCCTCGAGTCTTAAAGCAGTGTGGTGAGTCAATTTCTCTTTACCTGCACGTAATCTACACAAAGTATTTGTCCTCCGGTGCCCTCCCAGACAACTGGAAAATTGCACATACTGTTCCTATTCATAAAAGTGGGTCCAAGTAAGATGATTGATTTGATTGATATGTGGGGTTTAACGTCCCAAAACCACCATATGATTATGAGAGATGCCGTAGTGGAGGGCTCCGGAAATTTTGACCACCTGGGGTTCTTTAACGTGCACCCAAATCTGAGCACACGGGCCTACAACATTTCCGCCTCCATCGGAAATGCAGCCGCCGCAGCCGGGATTCGAACCCACGACATGCGGGTCAGCAGCTGAGAACCTTAGCCACTAGACCACCATGGCGGGGCGGTCCAAGAAAGACGTAACCAACTATAGACCTATTTCACTTACGTCCATACCCTGCAAGATATTAGAGCATATTCTGTAAAAAGAAATAATGGCACATTTATCAACAAACAACTTGCTGGCGTCTCAACAACATGGTTTTCGTAAGGGCTTATGTTGTACAACACAATTAATTGAATTTAACCATGATTTAGTACCTGAAATAGACAATAGCGGGCAAATCGATTGCCTTTTCCTGGACTTCGGAAAAGCTTTCTACACTTTGTCGCACTCTCCTCTTTTAAGTAAGCTTGCAGCGCTAAACATTGACCGCTAAGCTCTGGTGTGGATAGAAAATTACCTTTCAGGCCGCCAACAATGTGTAGTATTAAATGGCACAAAATCAACTTTTGTAAACATCACTTCAGGGGTGCCACAGGGCTCAGTCCTAGGGCCACTTTTATTTTTAATATATATAAATGACATTTGCTCAGGAATTGATTCTAATATACGGTTGTTTGCAGATGACTGTGCCCTGTACAGAAAAATTAGAAATGAGAGTGATGTCGCCCTTCTCCAAGGTGACTTATCGCGCATCCAAGGATGGTGTTCAAGGTGGAAAATGACATTAAATGCCAATAAATGCATTCATTTTACTTTCACGCGTAAAAAAACCAAGTTAGCTTCAGCGTATGTAATCTGTAATAGTATAGTAACACAAAAACCGCATATTAAATATTTAGGTGTAACTTTTTCAGCGGACTGTTCATGGAATGCACACGTTTATTCAGTTGTTGCGAAGGCCGCCAAGTCACTAAATTTTATACAGCGCAGCCTGACACAAGCGCCGGCATGTTTGAAATGAACGGCGTATTCAACATACATTCGCCCTATGCTTGAATACGCCTGTGGCGTGTGGGACCCCTGGCAAAGTACTTTAAGTTACAAACTTAAAAAAGTACAAAATAGAGCTGCAAGGTTTGTCCTAAGCCGGTACCCAAGAAATGACAGTTGCACCTATATGAAAAAATGAACTAGGGTGGGAATTACTCTCATCGCGTCGAAAGAAACTGCGGCTAAAGCTCCTGTACCTAATATTTCATGGTAAAACCGGCATTTGAAACGAAAAGTACCTTCACAGTCCTCATTATATCTCTTCGCGAAATGATCTTTGTTTCAAGATTTTAGAGTACCGTATCAGATCTAATTTGCATGCTAATTCGTTTTTTGTTCGTTCCATTAGAGAATGGAATCACTTATTAAATGAACAAGTGTGCTGTATTAATGAATATGTGTTTTTCTCGACATTGTAACCCCCCTGCGGCAGCGCCTTCGGGCTAAGCGGGGCAATCATTGATAAAGAATAAAGAATAAAAAACAGCAGAGAGCAGAACGCTGCCATTGAGGCAAATCGAATGTGCGAAGTAAAATAAATGATATCAAGTTCGCAAGTGCGTTACCATGATATATATATATATTTATTAGGTGCATGTTGGTGTGTGAAGATGCGCGTTGTTGTATTTTGTATTTTTTGGGCCTCAAATATTTTGCTTGTCAGTTCGTTGCAGTGGCGAAAAAAAAACCCTCGTTGTCGAAAAATCTGCAGCGCACCTGCAGAGCAGGCATCACATGGTCAAGTGTCTGAAGGGCACAATAGACACGAAGAAATTTTGGTGTTCCCTCAGCCTTCAGTTTACACAACGCCCCGTCTGACCATTAAAAACTCTGCCGCATGCGCAAGGTATGTTGCACTATACAACTCCACTGGCACATAGTACAAACATATTCTTGTGCTTAATGGAGTATGCATTATTTACCGACGGGCCATGCGCGTTTTTGGATTGCCACACAAACACTCATTGGTCTTATTTTTGGTAGCAAGAACCACTTCAATACCACGACCTGAATTCACCTTTTTAAGCCCATGTAATGGTTGGTCCACGTAATAAAAAATGACAAACTTCTTCTTTTGCTTTTTTTTGGCTGGTGCTGTGTTACCTTTCACGTCAATCTCTAAATTTCGCATAAGCGTGCCGCAAGAGAGCAAAACGACACCTTCAGTTTCTTCAAGCCTCAGTACTTTTGATTACATGCTCCTGTCATTTTATGATCACTTGACATGAGATTTAACAGATAATTATGCCAAAGAAAGTATAGAGAAAGTCATTGTGTCAAACACAGAAAAACGAGCCTTTAAGTATACACTTCTTTACCTTATTTATTAACGAGGGTCTCGTACAGGCAGACTGGGTGCCTTTAGGTAGTATACATATGGCTATTGAACAGCTGCCAGCTCGTAATAAGCTCACTTGCAACGTGACGTCAAACAGACTCTAAAAAGCTTGCCACCCTCGTTGCCATGACTACTGGTGCCGCTGACTGCCACTCCCAGATGTAAATTCACGTATATACCCAATAAAATGGCTGGGAGAATAGCCGCCATGGTAGCTCAGTAGTATAGCATCGAACGCGTTATTCGAAGGTCACAGATTCGGTTCCTACTCACGGCAAGTTATCTTTTCACCACTTTTCTTTCTTGATGTTTACATTACAATTCGGTCTAATAACTTCCCCTATACTTTCCTTTTTACCGTATATATATATATATATATATATATATATATATATATATATATATATATATATATATTGTAGGCATATATTATGCGCTTCATCCTCATCTGGACAGCAGTTATTCATCACCTGTTCTGGCTGACGAACATTATCGTCTTTGAACGTGCACCTCATCTTCGGGTCCGTTGCGCTTGTTCGTCCCCGAGTTCACCGCCAAGAAACCTCGTTACAACCGAGTCGTCATACGTGGTGGATGTGGATTGACGATCCCTGTCCTCTGCTCACAACACCTACTCGCTGGAACTCCGTTGAGGCCACCGCTTGGACCCTCAGTCCGCCAACATGTCTCAGAGTGAGTGGGCGGACGCCCTTTCTGCACCCGTCCCTGCGCCGCCGCCCCCCCCTCTTTACATCGGAAACCACCAGCGCGACCCTCCGATCTTCGCTGATCTCCGCGGTGAAGATGTGGAGGACTGGCTCGATAACTACGAGCGAGTGAGCGCAACTAATCACTGGGACGACTCTAACAAGCTCCGCCGAGTATCGCTTTATCTCACGGGCATTGCCAAGACATAGTTCTTGAACCATGAGATCGACCTCACCGACTGGCCGGCCTTCAAGCAGCAGCTTAGCCAAGTATTCGGCACGCCTGTCATTTGATCCGTTCTAGCGCAGAGAATCTTAGATACTCGCCATGAACACCCCGGTGAGTCGTACACATCGTACATCGAGGATGTCCCTCCGCTTTGCCGGCGTGTCAATTCTTCGATGTCCGAGCCAGACAAACTCCGTCACATCCTGAAGGGCATCGGAAGCATTGCCTACAATGCCCATGTTGCCCAGAATCCTTCTACTGTCGCTGACGTCGTCTCTACGTGTCAGCGTCTCGACGAACTTGATTCTGTTCGCCTTCAGTTGGGCAATAGCGAACACCGCCCAGCAGACCGGAACCTGCGTGACATGATACGGGAGATCATACGCGAACTCCAATCAATGGGCTTCTCACCACCTTCTCCATCTGCCACACAGCCTTCAAGCATGGCCTTGCGTGACATCGTAAGGGAGAAACTGACATCATTCACCGGCCCAGCCCACGTACAGCCACCTCCGTCCAGCCTTCCAACGTACGCGCAAGTTGCGGCCGCGCCTCCTCGCAACGTAAACTCTACGTTGCCGCAGCCATCGTTCACGTCGGTTGCCGCTGCACCACCAGTCCACCCGACCCTTCACCTGCCCACTTGAGTGCGCTCTCTCCCGGTGTGCCAAACACTTTCTACTACCTGCTTTGGCGCCCGTCTTGCCCAACATGTTTTTACGGTGGATATTACGGCCATATATCGCGCTTTTGCCGCATGCGCCAGCAGGACGAGCGTCGCGGGTACGACATGCGCGAACGGGACTTTCCCAGTGGGGATTCTTACGCCCGGCGTTATTCATCTGGACCGCAGCGGTCTCCATCTCCACCCGAATCGACTGAGACGTGGAACTCTTACCATTCAAGCTGACGCCAATCACCTTCGCCATTTGTCACTCTCCTCTCCTCTTCGACCAGCCTTGTTTACCACTGACAACCAGTCGGAAAACTAAATGATGAAGTTTTTGGAGGAGAAAGTGCATGTAATAGTAGGACTGATCATCCTCCAGCACGCCCGTTCAACGCGTTTTCTGTTATGGTGGAAGGAATTCTCGTGGACGCTTTTGTGGACACCGGTGCTACAGTTTCTGGGATTAGATATGATTTGTGCAAACGCCTAAAAATGTATTGACACCTTATAATGGACCCACTCTAGTCAAACCCAGGGGAACACTACCCGCCCTTTTGCTCTTTGTACTGCTCGTGTTTTTATCGATGACATCCTGCATTACATCCAGTTCACTGTGCTTACCCGGTGCTTTCACCAGCTACTTCTAGGGTGGGACTTCCTATCTTCTTCTTCGTCCTCTATATGTTGTGGCGAACGGATTCTGCACCTAACTACTACCGACTCCATGTTCGACGAAGGCGTTTACAAGCCACTACGCCTGTTCGCGAGCGAAGATCTGAAATTACCGCCACATCAAGAGCGAATTGTGACCCTGACCTCTAAGGACATCGACCACGGTGACGTCTTGGTGTCCCCTTCGCTAAAGGCATAGCCCTTGCATCAGGTGTCGTACGCTTTCACCGTGGCTCCGCGCTCGTCATTGCTGTGATTTTTACACCGGAAAAAGTTGCCACTGCAGTAACCTGTGTTGTGGATGCTGAGCCTGTCAGCATCACGCCACTTAAATCTGCCTCTACCAATGACCCTTCTATGAGTAAGCCTTGTTCTTCCTCTCCCTTCACAGCACTTATCAGTGATGACCTAACAGCTATGCAGGCGCAGCAGTTGCTTGCTTTGTCAACGAAACACGCCGATTCTTTTGACACCTGCTCCTCGATGTTGGGCCGAACTACCGCTGCAGCGCATCGCGTTCAGACCGACGGAACATCTATTGTGCATCGCCGCCCAAACCGCGTGTCTCTCGCTGAGCGAAAAATCATCGAGGAAAACGTCACTGACATACTCTAACGAGAAATAATTCACCCATCAACTAGCCCTTGGTTATCCCCTGTTGTTTTGGTACAAAAAAACGATGGATCCGTGCGCTTTTGTGTCAATTATTGGGTACTTAACATCACATGCAAGGACGTATACTCCATGCCACGCATCGACGACGCCCTTGATTCACTGAAAGGCGCCGAATAGTTTTCAAGCCTTGATTTGCGTTCGGGATATTGGCAAATTCTCATGCATGACGACGACAAATAAAAAAAACGACATTTGCAACCCCCGTTGGCCTATACGAATTTAACGTGATGGCTTTCGGACTCAGTAATGCGCCCGCGACGTTTGAAGGCATGATCTATATCGTCCTGCGTGGTCTGAAATGGAAGACAGGTCTCTGCTACCTTGATGACATTATCATCTTTTCACCAACGTTTTCTCAGCACCTGAGGCGCTTGGATGAAGTCCTAACTTGCCTCGCCGGTGCGGGTCTGCAGCTCAACACCAAGAAGTGTCGTTTCGCCACCAAATTCATCAAGGTTTTCGGTCATGTCGTGAGCAAGGACGGTATTCGCCCTGACCCCGAAAAGATCGCTGCCGTCTTTTGATTTCCACGCCCCACAAGACTTAGGATTTGCGAATTTTTATTGGCCTGGCATCCTATTTTCGTCACTTCATACGAAATTTCGCTTCAATAGCTGCACCACTCTACAAACTACTTGCTTCTAATGCACCCTTTGTGTGGTCTGAAGAATTTCAGTCGGCGTTTGAACTATTGAAGGAAGCTCTCATGTCAGAGCCTGTACTCTGCCATTTTGATAACAATGCCCCAACACTCCTGCATACCGACGCCAGCGGTTGCGGCATAGGGGCTGTTCTCCTCCAACGCGATAACTCTGGACGGGAAAGGGTCGTCGCATACGCTAGCCGAGTGCTTACGTCTACCGAAAAGAACTATACCATCACTGAGAAGGAGTGCCTCGCTGTGGTTTGGTCAATACAAAAGTTCTGCCCTTATCTTTACGGTTGTCAATTCGCCATCGTAACCGACCACCACGCTTTATGCTGGCTTTCTACAATGAAGAACTTGTCTGGACGCTCGAGTCGTTGGAGTTCACGCTTACATGAGTATCAGTTTCAGATTACTTATAAATCTGGCAAAAACATCAGGACGCCGACGCTCTTTCTCGGTGCCCACTACCTACGGCTTCGTTCGACACTCGAGCTGCCATCTCCGACAGCACCACTGTGGACGTGACTCCCAGTTCTGTTGCCTTGCTCGCCTCGCTGTACCAGCCGCCAATTGACGATGACCAACCCTTCAGTTCTCGCCAGCAAGCTTACCCATACTGTCGGCGCATTATAGACCACCTCTCAGGAGCTATGCGTCCACTCAATGCACGGCTCCTTCGACAACTCGAGCCCTTCAAGCTTCAGGGCGGTGTGCTGTATCGTCAAATTTATCATCCTGACGGTCAACGCTGGCTACCTGTTCTGCCATGCGCTCTTCGGCATCATGTACCTAACGCCTTTCATGACGATTGGACTGCTGGCCATCTCGGCTTTCACAAAACCTACGACCGCATTCGAAGCCAGTTTTATTGGCCTGGCATTTTGTTCTTTATTTTATTTGCTTCTTTCTCAATTTTACAATCGCGGATGATTTTTCACTCACAACCAACGGTGCTGACGCCAACAGCGGAATTTGCGACACGAGCTCTCTGAGGCTATCGCGTTAAAAGCACTCTCACTCTACCACTTGGCGACAGTGCTACGACACCTGTTCGACCACTGAAACGCGCCGCCTCTGAAGAGAGCACTTTCAGCGTGCTTTTGAGTGCTCCGCTTCTCTCAATAAAATTCGCCAGTATGTCTGACAACAAGCGCACGCGCATTCAATAGAGACTGTTTCGCGACGCGAGTTCCTATTTGAAGCAACTTCACATGATAATTTGGCTGTTGGGAGTTTTTCGTAAAAAAATAAACTGAATGATTGGCAAGCGCCAACTTACAACAAAGAAACGGTTAATTATCTCGTCAGTGAAGTTTGCATGAATGCTAACAGACGTTTGCTCAGTGCAATAGTGTCAGCAGAAGCGGTGACTAACTATCACGTGAAGTATATAGAGGCAGTAATGATTTCATGAGTTGGTTTTGGGTGTGTCAGTACGCCGTCTGCGCACTTGTCAGAAAAATACCTCCTTCCTTATGGTGTCAACTAATATTAATTGTTGGGGCTTAACGTCCCACAACCACCATATCATTATCAGAGACGCCGTAAAGGAGGGCTGCGGAATTTTAAACCACGCAGGATTATTTAACATACACCTAAATCTAAGCACAGAAGTATTTTCGTCTCAATGGAAAATGCGGCCGCCATGGCGGGAACGCGATACCGCAACCTGCTCGACAACAGCCCTTGTGTCTTATAGCCCCTACCGTGATCGGTTAGCGTGTATGATTGGATCCCATATTACCCGTAATGTCACATTGAGAAAAACGGCTTCGCACTTTCAATGTGATGAGGAAGTGTTATCAGCCCTAGCTGCCAAAAATAAAGCTTTGTTAGAAGTTAGCAACCATCTGTAATCTTGTTTCTTCTCCCCTTACGGTGTCTTTATGCCCTTCAAGTCCACATGGAGCTCTATGATGTTTTTTTCCCGGCTGTCCCTATGTATATAGTTATTTTTTACCTTATTTTATCTACGGAGGAGGGGGGGGGGGGCTGAGTACTGGCGTATTGTTTTATCATACATATTACTTTATAGTTCGAGGGTGCACCAAACTTTGTAACGTCATTATAACGTCATCAATGTGTCACTATGAGGCCATATAAAGTGAAGTCACATAATGGCATTACACGGCATCGTCACTTGGTCTAAGATGGCCCGATCCCGGAAGCACTGCGGGATTACAGCGTGTGCAGAAAGCTTCGGATGCCTACATTCCAAGTTGCAGTGGCAAAAAAAACGCTGGGGGCAGATAGCCTCACGTATACGTGCCTGTGCGGTCAGCTTCTGTATCGCCTAGATTGCAACCTTGAAAATCGATTATTATCACGGATCATGGACCACATCGTCAAAGGCCTGAAGTGGAACACATGCATATGCTATTTGGATGACGTTGTCCTTCCTACCTCAGCCACCTCCTCGCAAACGTCCTGACTTGTCCTACGGACGCAGGACTGCAGCTGCACTTGAAAAAATGCCACTTCGCCGCCCGCCAGCTTTACCATCTTAGGGCATGTTGATAGCAAGCATGGTTTCCGTCCTGATCCTTTTAAGCTTCACGCTGGTACTCGGCTGCTGACCCGCCGGTCTCGGGATTCAATCTCGGCTGCGGCGGCTGCATTTTAGATGGAGACGGAAATGCTGTAAGCCCATGGGCTAAGATTTGGGTGCACGTTAAAGAACCCCAGGTGGTCTAAATTTCCGGAGCCCTCCACTACGACGTCTCTCATAATGAGAAACAAATATTCCTGCTGCCTGAGTGTCGCCCGCTAAAAAATGAGAGAAATAAAACAATAATATTATACAAGTGCCTCCAAAAAGGCAGACAACCTGGTACCACAAACCAAACCAAGTAGATTATTCTATTGTTTGATAACTTTATTTGTACGCGTCGTAGAGAGCTAAAAACGGCTCTAAGTTAGATTGTGATTGCAAATCAGTGCTGTGTTGAAGGCTTTTGTACTTTGTTGGTAGTTTATTATCATTTAACATCTACAAAATGCATCTGAGACTTCTTGATGTGACAGATATTGATTTTTCGATTACAGCCAAGCTCTGCGTAGAAGGCTTTCACATGTTTTAAGTGGTGAAATTACCCCATAACGTAATAAAGCATGCCCCACGTTTTATGAGGCGACAGAAGTTGGTGATAACACTGCACGACAGCACTGCGTAGATGCTCTTTGGCAAATTTTGTAGCATAGCTAAACTGAATACCCTAATATTTTAAATAGGCTGAAGTGCATGCACAGTCAAAGTTTGTGCACATAGAAAAAATAGAATTGAAATGAAGTAGTCCTTGCAAACACATGCAAACATTTATTTTTTGAAACCATCTAAGAACTTCTTCCGCTCATATCAGTATGGAGGAACAGAACACATAAAATACACGCACAATTTTGAATGGTCTCATAAATCACATGTGGAATTGCTTGCATTTTTTCTAAACAAATTCAGTACAGCACAAATGCACTTTCATTCTATCGGTGCATACATGTGGTGATACGCTCTTTTCTTCCTACTGTTGTGTCATTATGCAGATGATTTCGAATGAGGTGCCTCTCACTTATGAGGTTTTCAGGTAAATATCTGTCTGGTTGTAAAGAAAACACGTGTTATAATATAGCAAACTGCGAAACAATAGAGAAGCGACTTTGTTTGCTTAGCTATGAGTATCAGAATGTACTACAAAGAATCTGTACGTTAGAATGCTGCCAAACAACGTATGTGCTACCGAGCATGACCGAGAAGTATAACATGAACCAAGAAGTGAAAATTACAGGTAACACCAGCAGCACGTAATTATGCAACTTTCTTCATTGCAATAGCAAATATATGGACACTCTCGGCTGGATTTCGCAGCTGGTGTCAGTGTCACCGTCATTCACTGTATATGTACACGTATCTATAATCTGAAAATCCAGCCCCGCCGCGGTGGTCTAGTGGCTAAGGTACTCAGCTGCTGACCCGCAGGTCGCGGGTTCAAATCCCGGCTGCGGCGGCTGCGTTTCCGATGGAGGCGGAAATGTTGTAGGCCCGTGTACTCAGATTTGGGTGCACGTTAAAGAACCCCAGGTGGTCGAAATTTCCGGAGCCCTCCACTACGGCGTCTCTCATCATCATATGGTGGTTTTGGGACGTTAAACCCCACAAATCAAATCAATCTGAAAATCCAAGAAAGAAAGAAAAAGAAACAAGACAAAGACCCAGGTGCGTGGAATCGAACTAAGGTCCTCTCAATCACTAGTGTGAGGCGTTATCGATGAGCCACCGAAGAGCACGCCCTTCACTGTTCAAGCGGCAAGCTATTTATATCTACCACTTACCGCTGCTCACGGGCATCTCGGGGGAATCATCGTGTTTTCAGCATCACCAGAAAGATGGCGCAATGAACGCGCATCGCCACATTGCGCGCCGGCACGTGCTGTAACCTCCCACCGTACTTTGCCCCGTATGGAGGAGGGAAGCGATGCTCCATCGCACGCCCTTATCTTGGGGTGGGGAAAAGGGGAAGATCGTACGTCTTGACTGGCATCGGGCTTTACCTGGAACAATTATGTTGTAGTTACGAGCGCACAAAGGTCACTACAATCATTACAGTCTCCGTTTGCGAAAAGTGCGTGCTTTTCAGACACATCGAATTACCAACTGAGACGCTTATTTGCGTGCATCTGTACCTGTGAGTACGTTTCATGCGTCATTTGGGTGTGAGAAACGCGAGGCAAGTTTCGATCTGCTTTCCATTTATCACGTGACCTTCAAATTTTGTTGCTATCACGTTCATTGCTTCGCTTTTGTGGAAAAGCTGTGACTTTTTCGATTACCACAGCAACGCATGTTCAATTTTTTATCATATACATTAATGGAACTGCGACTGCTAACAGCTGAATGTGTTAGCGTTACTGATACCCGGCACGAAATCACATCACACTGCTACCGACCAGCTCCCGCTACCAACCAACACCAGCAAACGACTTTAACCAACGCTAACGAACGTTTCAGCGTCGTACAATCCGCAAATACGCTTATATAAGTTGGTACATATTCACATCACCGAAATGTATTGGCTAGTGCGAGGTTCACTATCGGCGATGGTGGGTACTGATGCTCAAAACAAACACAGTGCAGATTAAAACTCTTGCGTAGGCACTATGCGATCTTTCGGGCGTCGTTATAGTGTCAACGTTCAGGGGGACAGAAACTACCGTCAATTTTTTGCAACCAGTGTTCCTTACATAATATGGTTCATACGAACTCGACGGTAGAGGCCTATGCTTAATGCAGACGATACCATCCTGAATTGACTTCGCGATTGGCGAGGGTTCGCCCTCAAATCTTCAAACCTCTGAACCTTGTTTACGCTCAATTTTAGCACAGAAAATCACAGATCAAAGCACAGAAACACTGACATGCTCCAGTAGTCTGTACGATGTTTTCACTTGGCCGACGATCACACTCAGGACCAGCGAAAGTGAAGCCGGCCGGCATTCACGGGATTTGTCGGCGTCGCTAGAACGGCTCAAAACCGCGTCACGCTGGTAGCACTCGCAGTCGTTCGTCGTGTCATTGTCGTTCTACATGACGAAGCAGTCATTCAGGGATGGTTGGAATAGTTACCGTGCTTGCGCCACGCACTCCGCCATACCTTCGCAGCGATGGCCATACGGCACAGAATTAGGAGGCATTGTGGCGTTCATGGTGCCGCCGTACACGTTGTGATGTACACGAAAATGTCGAGCTTCGCTTGATTCCTTGCGCCTCGTCACGTATGGCCCACCAACGCTGATGCCGGGAGGCGCATTTGACGCTTTTGACGCGTGCCAGTGTTTGGCACTTTATATGGCGAAGAACGTCAGCAGCAGGCACGTTGGCTTACCAAGCATGATGAGGCTCACGAAAAACACTCTATTGATTGAAGATAATCTCCTTCGTCATACTCTGCTGGAGCAATCGTGTGGCTCCATGTGCCATCGTCTCTCCGCGGCCTTTCCTCAAAGTTCATACCCAAGTATGATGGTCTTTACCGGGTCTGGCGCCAGAAGTCGCCAATTAGCTACATCATTGAGCCTATTCAGCCACCTACAGCTAAACGGTGCCGCAGGCGCGAGGCTTTGCACGTCAACCAACTGGAACTTCACTACGATTCACCGCTACTACCTGTTTTATAGGTCCCCAGGATGGTTCCCTTTTCACCGCAGAGTCATAGTAACAAATAGGGGCATTGTTTAAGGAACGAAGAAAAGTACATTCGTTGTGCCTAAGGCTCGTGCATGTTCTGTTGAGGCCACTGACTGCTGTCTGGTGGCGCATGAAACGGTTGCTTTACCTGGACATCTAAATGTATTAAAACGATAGCGTTAAAAAGCTTGTTTCGCAGAAATTCCGGTGCCGGTGTCAGCATCAGCGGCGGTGGCAGTGTCTTTGGTTGTGAGCGAAAAATCATCATCCTGTGCGTGACCAAAAATCTAGAAAGATGAAAATAAAATAAATACAAAGCCTAGGCTTGGGTAAGGTTCAAACCCAGGTCGTTTGCGTGGCAAGTGGGTGTTCCACCACAAAACCACGCGTCTGCTTTTCGACATTACTTTTTATTGTCTGGCTTCGACAAGGTACATCACAATCATAGCAGACTCTGGTTACAAATACAATCACAAAAATGAACAAACAATGCCATCAGTTCCATTTGGACTGGTGTTGTCTACTTAAAAAAACTTAACAGTTGCCAAAAGTGTAACCTTGGCAACCATTCTGGCTGAATCGCCTGTATTTTACTACATCCAAGGAACGCATATATTCTTTATATGAAATAAATTACTGCTGCCTTCAATTCCGAGTCAAAGTGGTATCCGGCCATCCGCGCGCACCATTTACAGGGAGACTGGTCAACATAACTACATCAAATAGCGCCCTGTCTTTGTTTCTTACGGTGAGGTACATTATTTCATGTGGATCCAGTGGAGAGTCTTCTTTTATTGCCCTCTGCAAGATGCCCCAAAAATGTACCCCTTTCCAACAGTGCACCAAAATGATCTATTGTTTCTGGCTTCTTACATATCAAACAGTTTGATTCCGATCAGTGACAGATCCAGAGGGGGGGGGGGCGGTAAGGGCGATTACCCCCCCCCCAAAGCTTGTCGGCACCCCCTCCCTTTAGTGCTTGCCGTCCACCGGCTGTGACCAATCAGGAAAATGGGTAGGACCACTTTGACCACCTTTTACAGTATTCAGGCTATGACAGAGTTTTTGTGTTCGTAAAAACAAAAAAGCGCAGACCACGCCCCCTTCACCAGTGTTACTTCAAGTGACCCCCCCCCCCTAAATTGAGTGGCTGGATCCTGCCCTGATTACTATGATGTTAAAAAAACCGTACTTTTGTGAATATCGTTACTGATATTGTTCCTGTGAGTAACCTAAAGGAAAGTGTTTTCACCCCTGTAGGTACCTGCATCTCTTTCACCAGCTTGATTATATTTTGTGCCGATCTTCCACTGTATATGGCCCTTTACAATGGTACTCGCAAAGCCCCGCCGCAGTGGTCTGGGGGATACGGTACCCGGTTGCTGACCCGCAGGTCGCGGGATGGAATCCCGGCTGCTGTAGCTGCATTTTCGATGAAGGCGGAAACGCTGTAGGTCCCTGTGCTCAGATTTGAGGTCATGTTAAAGAACTCCAGGTGGTTTAAATTTCCAGAACCATCCACTATGGCGTCTCTTATAATCATATGGTGGTTTTGGGACGTTAAACCCCACATATTATTCAAATCAATGGTACTCGCGAAACCATATCAGATAAATGCCTCTACAGTTCATTTCTTTCAACAGTTGATAGATAATTCAAAGAAAAACGAACAAAAAAACGCAGGCGTACCATACGCAAAAAAGGATCTACCGTACATAGAAAACGACACCTTACGTCCCGGAAGAACAAAACTTTATTCACTATTTGTCTCACAAATAGGTGCACCAGACCAAGACCCCTTCCTTCACACGCCTGAACAAATTGGTTTAGCTGCACTTTTCCCAATCCAAGCCCCTTATAAAAACTGCGAACACTCTGTGCAGCCTTTGCACATTGATCCTCGTACAATGTAGCATCTGCATCACCACAGCTTCGTAATAGAAAACATGTTGCACACAATAGCCCCAGCAAAAACAGACAGGTTCATGCCTTCCCATCTGTTTGCTTTTTTGTTAGTGTTTTTGTTTGATATGAGCAATACTCCTTCTGCCGTAATAACATTTAAAGGGGAACACCAAGGTACCTTGTCGATCTTTCTGCACAGCCACGCGTCTGTTTGGAATAACAGTGGAAACAACTTCACTTGCTTGGAACTGCAGTGAGGGTAACTTGCATGCTTTACAAACACACGAGTCCTGTATTTATGCTTCTCCATGCAACATGTAACATCGCAATAATAATGCGTGGTACAAGCATACATTGAGATGAGGCATCAGAACATGCGATTATAATGATGCATGGTTTCAAGCGGGCTCCCCACTACAAAAGGCACACGCATTGCGGCGCCTTTACACACGCGTTGCTGCGCCATAATGCCACGTAGTGGGTGCATAGCAAGGTCGAAAAGATTTCACGCGCACAATTGTGCGGGGTTAAAAGCATACTACCCATTACACAGAATGCTGCCGTAGGCGAAAGCTTCAGTGACATAAGCAATTTTGAACTTGTTATGCACTAGAGACAGGACATCTCTATCGCAAGCAACTCTAAAAGGCGAAGCGTAAGAGTCCCCCAATTGTTCTGTAAGTTTCTGAAATCAGATTTGCTTTTCAGGTTGTTTTTAAAACGTGAGTAGACCACAAATTGTCAATTTCCACAAACAACCTTTGCATATACATATCCACTTTTAAGTTAGTAATTGAAATTATGTTTAACGAGTTTTGTGATGCCTAAAAAATAAAAAAACGGCCAATTTGTATCAATCAGCGATACGGTGGTTTTGAGGCTTTAACCTACAAGATGATTCTGGCTATGAAAGACGCCGTGGGGTGCTTTAACATGCGCTGAAATTGAACTTCACACGACTATCTAGCATTCCGCCTGAAGCGAAATGCGACCGCCGGGGCTGTCATTGAACCCTCACCTTTCGCCGCAGCAGCTGAGCCCAGTAAACACTGGGCCACCCCGATGCATCGACCATAAATGCCTACAACTGAGTGTATGTGTAGTACCCTAGACTCTATTTTCCTAGTACTCCAGTGGTTACTTCTGAATGCCCACTAGAATTTTCCGAAAAAACAGAAGCTTGCAGGGTATCTTACGCAGTCACATAAAACGACAGTCGATGTATTGATCCCCACTCCAACCTCCAAAAGCATTTTCACCTGATGTGGTTTCGCACTTTCTCCAGAATGGTAGTCCACGGCAAGCTTTCTGCACCTCATCATCTTTCCTATCTTAGTTGATTTACAAATGCTGAATGCCTCTCTTGAAACGTTTTGTGCACCTATCGTGTTTTTTGCTGCCTTCATCATGGGAGCCATTGCAAGTTTTCTGCACTTCACCTTGTTTTGCACTGCCTCCGAGATAGGCCCACGTTTCACCAAGAAACGATGGAATGTGATGACGTTATCATACGACAACTCAATGACGCCATGTTGACTTTATGATGTCACAAATTTAGGCAATTCAAGGGGCCACGATCATCATCACGTCTTTACGTCACGTGGGGACGTCATTGCATGACGAGTTTTTCTGCAACACTCGTGTCGACGCCATGGACGGTGAACCTTCGTGTTTGATGAGGCAACTCTGCAACTAAGACTCTCACCTTCTTAATTTGAAGCACAGAATCAGGCTTAAAAAATTAAAGCAATATTTTATTATTCCGCTGGCAGCGATCACTTGGTCGCTGCTGTCCCACTTTTCTTTTTGCGTGGTGTAACGGGCTGTCCCGCATTGTAAGTTATAACAAACACAACGTATGCACATGTGATATCAGCACCTGCACGAAAGTTGGACACGATGTCACAGCTAGGGATGACTTGTATTCCCGAACATGAACAAGGTGGCTGCCGCCATCGTAGTTAACAAAAAAGCAACGGGGGGGGGGGGGGGGGGGTGTAGTACCAGAAAAAGCGAAGTGTCTGCACGCTCACTCGACAATTTTAGCGTTTTTAACCGTTCGCCCTACCCTGTTTCACGTAGTTACATTTTCACTTTTTTTAAATGTTTGACTACAGGACCTTTTCCAGACATATATTGTTATTGCTTAGTTATGCATGGATACCTGAAAATGATAACAACCGCTTCTCAATAATTTTGGCGCTATACGCGTAAACTACAAACTAGTATTTGTTGTAGGCGTATTGTCCATGTTTGCATCGCCACTAAAGTAAACATATTGCAAAACGCTGTTTAGAAGCAGTAACAACCGAATTCCCAAATTTCTTGCACCTTTCTGTACCTCTACTTTTGTTTCGGTTGCCTTTGAATAATTTGCGGCATTGTTGTCTATGTTATTCAACAATATGTGACATCCGCAAGTTTTCTGGCACATTTCGCGGACATTGAATTTAAGCATGCTTTGTACAGATACGAAACTACATGCTTTGAGGTAAGACACATAACTTGGACCTATTTTTTACAGTAAAATATGCTACGAGATCACAACAGTGCCACACTTAATTGCTAGCCACTGCCATTGCCACCACTGGGGTCCATAACCTCTGTCACACACACAAAAAAATTGAAATGAGGCAAGAATAACTAGGATCGAATGGGGTTGGTACCGGGGCCTTATGCGTGGCAGTCAATTGTTTTACCACAGAGTCACGTTGGTGCTTGAAACAGTTTTGAAAAAAAAAACCTTATACAAGTGTAAGGTTGGGCAAGGAATGGCGCTAACATGAGGTATATAGTATGTCAAAAGAGTTGAAGAACAACCAGGCGTCAAGCGATGCTAAATGTGCCACGAGTGCGTTGTAATTAGGCTTCTCATCCACTGCAAATACTCCGTCATAATTCTTCATCGACATCGATCACGTGCAACATCAACAAGAGAGAGAGGGAGAGAGAAATAATGGGAAGAGGAAGGCAGTAAGCTTAACCAGAAGCTAGTATCTGGTGTGCCACCTTTCACTTCAGCATGGGGCTGGGGAATAGGGGGTTGAAAAAGAGAGAGCAAAAAACTGAATATTAAGAGAAGAAAACAAATACCAGCACATATACACTTGCAAAAGCGCTCCACTCAGAGTCGTTTTGATTGGCCGGTAAATCGCAGGAAGCCTAATACCGCTTGTAAGGCCTTATCTTGTGACGTTAGGTCTGGAAAATGGCGCAGTAGTCTTACTTCGAATATATAAAAGCTGTCCGTCTAACTTATTCAAAATATGACAACGATATCATCTCTGTGTGCTATACTAGGGACAGTCGCACAGAACATGTCGCATTGTTTCTTCGTCGCCGCAGTGTCCACACGCGGTGGCATATCGCCAATCCTTATACGGAAAGCATGCATACACACGGCTGAATGCGAACCATAATCTACACATAATGCTAGCGTCACCTCGGTGGAGTCTTGATACAATCGTGGAGTTCATGCGCCATCCACAGGGGAAGTTGGTATTTGAGACTACAGAGATATCACATCACCTAACCGAGAGAGGACGCCACATTACATTTCAGTGGCTACCTAGTCGTCGTGAAATTATTTCTAATGAGCGGACCTGATCGTTCAGCACATACAGAGGACCGCGATTGGTCGATACTTCTTTCCAGAACAGACGCTGCTGAGAAGGTTCGCATGCTCGCTCACCTATGCACCACAGCAAATTGAGATGAGCTACACATTATGTCATGCAGATGCGTAGCCGGTACCTCACGTATCCGCGAAAAGACAAACAAATGGCGTAGTAGGTTCACGAAAAATTCTGATTTAGGGCATAGGGGAGACCTTGAATGTGTACTTCTCTTATGCTGCCCCATGCAAGATAGTTCAAAACAAGCTCTAGAAAGGCCGTTTTTTCAGCTTTTGCTTGGACGTGTCACACTCTCCGTGGAGGCCTGACATTCTTTTCAGATCTGTAGAATACATCATGCCTTTAATAAACAAGTTATTGAACAATCAGCGATTGGACAGCGTGCCTTTGTTGCCCCCTGGGCTCCACAGACTAATGTGCAATGACTATTTTGTTATACTAAACATCCTACGTCCTCCGTCCCTTTTATCCTTCCCCTTGCCCCCCCCCCCCAAAAAAAAGTATTAACTGCCAACTTGTCAGCAGAACTTAAAGTGTAGTATGCCTACTGGTAGTGGATAAGCTGGCAAACAAACACCGTGAAACTTGCTACAGCCACTAAAGTGGGGCTATAGGGTGTGTAACTATTTAATGCATTTAATAATCTTATAGAATACAATTGAGAAGTATTCATCGGATTTTATTATCTAAAGTTTTGGCTCCGTACCACGACTTAATTGAACAGTATCCTCGCCAAGCTTTTAACGCAGGGCAGCAACACAGTTTTGTTGGTAAAAGTTCAATACGTTTTATCGGCCGGACCCCACTAAGCGCCTAAAACACACCCGTATTGCCGTTGTCATTGCCATCACTTATTAAAACAGTACAAGAAAAGTATTAGGACTTCCATGTGTACCTACACGCGTTGGTGCACCTCTATATAGATTGGAGCTTAGCTACATCAATACGCAAAATCGCGCTGACAATAAAATGCCCCACGAAATTTAATTTCTCCACATTAAGATTTGATTTCCCCGTGAAAACTCGCTTTCCAGCACTCGACGCAACTTAGTTGATCGCGGGTGACGTGCAGTGGTCACGAAGAAAATGCGAAAGACCTTCCAGTGCCTGGTTGAAATATAAGAAAATGAATTCTATTTTATATGCGCATATACTGCCGTAATATCAGGTTGGCGGAATGGTCTACAGTGTACGGCTGGTTGCAGCAGTGAAGATTTGTGCCGTATGCACAACGGTGTGCTTTTGGGCGCTATATCAACCATCGCATCGGCACCTTTCACTACCAATTCTTCTCAAAGAAAAAAAGAAGAATTGAGTAGTAACGCTTGCATTTTGTCAGAATGCATAAGCAATGAAGCGCCATCCGCTGTTGAGCATGAAAATTACCATCGTTCGTGCTTAGTTGAGCGAGAGGAGTCTCAACGCAGATGTTGATTCTTTGCTATGAAGTCGCTTGTAGAATTTGACGTGATGCCTCGTGCCAGAGCACCAGAATGCAGATAAGACTTGGCAAAAAATAACGAAACTATAAATATTACTTATCTTGGCTTCCGTTGCGTCTCGACAGTGTGAATCAAGTCGTCCTATTAAGCAGATTGGCACCCAAGTAACCGCAACCCAGTCAAAAGTTCCGCGGGAGGTGGAACTCTCACAATCTTTGTTTTCGTAGCCAGAAAATACTCTGGCTGTGCATGACAGTGAATTTTTCTTGTCTTTGGCAGTGTGACGTACGTGTGCTGACAAAAACTCTCTCATTCTCTGAAATGAAAGGCTCACCTGCCATCACGTAGAGCACAACGTATACATGCCGCTAATATTAGATTATTGATTGGAACGGTAATTTGCCCATTTGCAGGTTTACTTTGTTGCTAGCGAGCGATATTTGAACGCTTTGCGCTTAGATATGTAAACATAACAAGTAGAATAACTTGTCCTAGTTGGCTTATGTTCTAAATTTGGTTTTACTTAAAAAGAAAGTGGTTCAGGTTCATTGCTAAACACGAATTTAAACTAGATTTTATACGTGCAGCAAAAAAGTGCAAGCAAAGTAATCTGTAGCTGTCTTTACGTTATGGACGTCAGTATAAGGTCTCCGTAATACATAGTGGTTTGGCAAATATATGTGAAGGGTTTCTTTGGATATATGCATTGAAATATTTCCAGAAAATAGGAAAGCGCATACACCGAGCTATAGTGGCATTTGCAGTACAAAAGGGCGAAAAATAAGTTAATAAAAACTGTTTCTTTCTAATCAAGCATTGTTTTCTTTTCTTTGGCTACATTCATATAAAACTCAAGGTAGTGATACTGAAGTCTGCGTTCGCACATTTCAGAAACGGTGAGCGCAGTCTGGCTTTAAATTGAATCCAGCTGACACTGCGTGCTAGATTTTCGTCATGCTGTATACAGACGCCCACCCATGTTTTGAAGGCCTTTGGGAACTTCTACGAATAGCAGGACTATGAAACGAAGACGAGCGATGAAAGACATGGCCCTGACTAACAAGCAGTTTTACTACTGCATAGACATAGGAACAAGCGCCTGTATTCACGGCAACGCGAATTGGCCCTTTCACCTGCATGTATCGTGCAGAACAATGAGGATGAACGCAATGGTTGGTGGTTGTGAGAATCTTTGGGGTTGGTCAGCGTATTTAACGAGTGATGAAACAGTGCCAGCTTGATTCTATACTGTATTTGATTGCGTTGCATAGTTTTTTATATTGTATTCTATATCTTTTGTATTTAACTCAAATGCTGTTACTTCATCTTATATTTGAACTGTTCCAGCCTATTGGTAGTATTTTGTCGTGTATATGAGTTTTTTTTTCTGTTTTCCTGTGTTATGCGTTACTTCGTATTTTTCATTGTATGTTCATGGTTTCCTATTACTTCATCTCTTATTTCAGCTGTTCTCGCTTGTTGACCACCTGCAACTCTTCTGCCAATGCTTGTTTTAATTCCCTTTTGTTGTACTGTTTACCTGAGGGTCCCATTCAGTATTTATACTCTGAGACTCTCATATGTACACAAACATTATGTGATCGACGCATATGTAACCAAAAAACTGAATTGAAACTGAAAGGCGTAATCAGGCTACTGCTTGCGACTGGAACCCAAAAATACAGTGGAGTTGTTCGGCAGCATCAATGTTGGAAGGTTTATTGGGTCTCTTGAGTTAAACGAAAATTCTATTTTATTGTTGTGTATTGCATTGGTACTGATATAATGAACGCGCACTCCCTTAACGGCTAATAGAATAGAATGGAGTGAAAAAAAACAACTTTATTAGGTCCTGCGAAACTTGGCCGGGCCATGCCACACAAAAACTCATGGCACGTAATACTCATGTCTCACAATATAGTTTCGAACACATTGCTGGCGGTTTAAACAACTCAAGCTGGCGTGACCAGTGTCGTTTTATGAATAAAGCTATCGAAAATAGCCTCGTATTTCTTAAATGTCGACAACTATAGCATAAACCAGCTAATAGCTGCATTCCGCCAAGCGATGAATATTGGGCACAGAACCGCGAAAAGAGATTTCACATACGTAGCCACGAGTAATATCCTTGCCCTTACTGAGTGTAGCTATTTTCTACAACCTGATGCGTTTTTCCTTCCCTGTCCTAGTCAAACGAGCGCTGTTTTTGATTTCGTAATGAAACACCAACTGGCCCAATGTCATCAACTCCTAATTTCTGCCTAATCGTAGAAGTGTTCCAGTCATAATAATTTGTGCCTGAGAATAAGTAACGGAGAGATGAGAAAAAATAATAAGTAATTGAGAGATCAACAGGAAGGAATGTATGGGAGAGAAGTTAACCAAATATTTGCACCAAGTTCGTTACCATGTAATGGGGTGGAGAATCAAGTGCATGGCAACAAAATGACTGAACTACTTATGGGGTCCTAAATATAAATATTGAAATACTTATGTAGTCGTAAATTTGGTCGGGAGACACTTAAAAAGACCAGAAACGGACTAAGCGTGGTATTTGATTTCCTCCGTGTGTAAAGAAATAGCGTGGTTTTCGTTTTGGTCCTTTATACCACTGCCTCACCCCAAGACATCATAAATTTCACTGCGCTTTTCAGCGTGTTGAAAAGCTATATCTGACGCCGAATGATTGCGCTGGAATATAACTTAAGCATGCGCTCACAAATCCGTCTTTTCATTTAGGAAACTTGGAGGACGATTGAGATTCGTCGTTAAGAAAGGAAGGCAAACATTAAACTACGAGCTAAGCGTGGTATCTGCAGCTCTTGCGGGACTAAAGAAATAGCGTGGTTTCGTTCTGTGTCCTTTACACCACTATACCTCTCCCCCAGACGCCAATAATTTCATTGCGCTTTTCACCGTGTTGAAAAACTGTATCGAACGCCGAATGATTGCGCCGGAATATAGCTTAACGGCACATGAGCTCACGAATCCACCTTTTTATTTAAGAACTTCGGAGGACGCTTGAGATTCATCGTTAGGAGAGGAGTGCGAAAATTAAACCATCTCTCGCTACAGAAAACCATGTGGGGATGCGAAGCAGCGGGGAGATTGTTTGCTTGAGTGAGAGATGGTGTACTTCATTGAGAGCTTGTGCTGGCGCTAACGCTGACACTGGCGGTGGCATCGATGATGGCGCTTTTCGCGGCGTTGCGCTAGGGTGCCTGAATGGTTTTCTTTCACCCGTCGCTCCGTTACAGGGTGGGGACAATCACGTCTTCTGCTACTGCGCCCGCCATTACACTTATCACCTCAACAGAGCACACTGCGTGCGCGCGCGTATGAGAAGAGTCTGAGAAGTGTTTAGTGCGACCAAGGGCATTTCGCACTATAAAAACCAGTCTGAATACGTGTGTCTGTGCTTGGATACTGTTTGCAGGATAAATCTACATTAATTCAGGAGTCGCACGCATTTTTATATTTCCAAAAACCCACCGCACAGCTCAGTGGTCATGCAGCGCGCCAGCCGCTCGGTAGTGCCCTCATTGTACGCGTGTTACTTACGTCATCTTTCTTTTTGCCCCTGCCTTGCGCGCCCTCGCAGCTCTGAATAATTTTGAGGGCATGGTATTCAGATTTGATACACAGCTATTTTTCTCTTATAACTGAATCTCGTTTTCCTGCGACCATTGAGAAAAAAATCTGGCTAATCTATTGTAAAATTCAAAATAAAATGGAGTAATAACGATGTTCTTGTTGCTGTATACCTGTTGTTCTTCTCATCTTTTCATGTATATGAAGTGCCCGGTTTAATGAGCCGAGAAGTACCACTCTCGTATTCCTCCTTTGTCATGCTGAGTCGGTATTGCTTCGATAACAATAATAACTATAATCATCTTCAAAAGATCACAACATTAGTCAGCTTAAAGGTCACAACACTGCGTTTATCTGCGCATGCGATAATCTATCACGATTAAGAAAAATTTCTACAAACTCAAGGAGGAGAAGAAGGAAGAAAAGACAGGGAGGTTAGCCGGTTCACTATGAACGCAAAATACTTTATTCAAACAATAAAGTGTTCAGAAAGAAAAAAATGATGATGCAATTTATAAACAGCTGGTCCAGTTCAACCGGTTACGGCAGGCTTGCCCCAGCGCACGTCTTGCTTCCGTGTTCATTGGCGCCGTTGGAACTAACGTGGCGCAAATGCACGCGGAGCCTCAGTCTTGCATAGAAAGCGATGAACAACATCGCTTACTATGCTTACATCCTTTACAACACTGACTGCAGCACTGATAGGCTATGGCATTTCTTTTCAATTGTTGTAGGGAAGTGCATAGACAGCTATGTGCCCAGGATTAGAAAACGCATTTGTAAAACCAATCCCTGGATTACCAGAGAAATCATTCACACAAAAAGAAAACTAAAACGGAAACAAAAATCTTGTGCAAAAAATTTTACCCCTGAAGCAACAGCTTGCAATTATTCAATGAGACAAGAACTGAAACGTCTGATCAAGCAGTCCAGGAATCGGTTTTTCAATGTGACATTGACGAAATACTTGAAGGAAGCCCCCTCAAAGTTTTGGCGCTTTATAACTCCCCCAGCAAGCTCCCCGAGACCACCTGAAATTACTCAACAACGTGTTGATGATTTCAATTCTTTTTTTGCTTCTGTGTTTACTCATGATAATGGCATTTTGCCCGAGTTTTCTACGTCATCATTGCAGCGGCCGATCGATGATGTGGTAATTAGCGAAGAGGGTGTCCTAAATCTTTTACTTAATATAAATACAAGAAAAACCCCCGGCCCTGATGGTATACCAAACGAATTTCTGTACAGATACGCTGAATGGGCGGCTCGCTTCCTTACAAAAATATTTCAGTCGTCCCTGCGCAGTGGCTCTTTCCCACTAGCGTGGAAGCGGGCTAAAATTACCCCTGTTCACAAAAGTGGCTCCCCACGGGACGAGCGCAACTACCGTCCTATTTCGCTTATCAGTACATGTTCAAAGATACTCGAGCACATTGTTAACAAACACCTGATGTCCTATCTTGATACGCACAATCTATTATTTTCGAAGCAGCATGGCTTCCGCCGAGGCTTATCTACAACTACACAGTTAATCGAATTTGTTCATGATCTTTCAAAAACAATCAATTTGCGTGGTCAAACTGATGTGGTATATTTGGATTTCGCAAAGGCATTTGATAAAGTGTCGCACTCAAAGCTCCTGTTTAAAATTGACAAAACGTTTCAAAATAATCACTTGACAAAATGGTTTTCATCCTATCTCAGCTGCCGTCAGCAGTTTGTTCAAATAAAAAATAAACAGTCTAGAGCAGTTGCAGTTAATTCCGGAGTTCCCCAGGGGAGCGTGCTGGGTCCTCTTTTATTTTTGTTATATATAAATGACCTACCAAACTGGGTTACGGTCCCGATAAGGTTGTTTGCCGATGACTGTGTTGTTTATAGCAGAATCGAGACTGAACATGACCAAGTTAATCTAAACAACAATCTTCAAAGAATAAAGGATTGGTGCGAAGAATGGCAAATGAGTTTGAACACAGAAAAAACAGTCTTTATGTCTATAACTAGAAGAAAAGCACCTCTAGATTACAACTATCAGATTGGCAATGCTTTCCTTAAGCGTGTACAAAACTATAAATATCTTGGGTTATGGTTCACGCCCGACCTCCGGTGGAACACTCATATTGATAATGTATGCTCCAGGGCTACCAAGGCACTGTATAGCCTTAGACGTAACCTTTATACCGCCCCATCTGATATAAAGTGTCTTGCTTACAAAACCCTTGTCAGACCTTTTATCGAATATTCTAAAATTGTCTGGGACCCTTACACAAAGACAAACTGCAATAAAATAGCAAAAATACAGCGACTTGGTGCGAGATTTATTTTTAATAAATATCGCCGACATCATTCACCTACTGAACTTTGTAAAAAAGCGGGACAGGATAGTCCTGAACTTAGGACGAGGATTTAGCGTCTGAAATTCCTCTACCAGTGAATTCATAATCATTTTAAACTAAACTATTCAGATTACTTCCAGGTCAACACACAAGAACACTCCAGACATCGCCATAATATGTACATACCACCCCTAGTCCCACGTAACGATTGCTTTAAGTTTAGTTATTTTCCACGTGCTATTGAAGATTGGAATATGCTGCCAGAGTCTATAATTGGTTGTTCCTCGCTTACATCATTTGAACAGAATCTCAAACGTTTATTTCCTGAACAACAGTGATGTGCGTCTATACTTTTTGTTGGTTGCATGAGACTGCAGTAGTTGTCTTTCAAATCTTTAGCGCGGTGCAAAAGTGCCGCCTCAAATGCGTCATGTGCTGTTCTGCGCGTATGTATTGCATTGCATGTGTGTTCCATTTTTTGTTATGTATAACTTCGAGTTGCTGCTCCCAATAATACCGAGAATTTATCTCGAGACCTGTACGGTACTTCTTTTTCGCGAATAATTGTTTGTACTTCCACCCTGTAACGGCCCACTTCTGGGCTAACAGTATAAATAAATGAATGAATGAATGAATGAAGAGCTTCGCTACAGCGTCATTGAGTTCGGAGCAAGTCTTTACGTAGGGGCGCACCATCTTGTTCAAATAATGGGTCACGGCCTTCAAAGGGAATCTCAAGCGCAGCAACTCCTGCAGTATAACCTATGACGCCCCTGAAATGCTCTTCACACGACTTAAGTGTCAGCAAAACACTTCACTGGAATATGTGAAGGAGCCACCTTCACGTATCTACTCCTTTAGCACGGTCAGAGTTGCGTGCTCGGTTTCAGTTGAGACTAACAAGGCAGAATGACAATGAACGCATCCCGCTACAAGACTCAGCATTCCTCTTAAAAAGAAGCCGCCGATGTAGAAAAGGTTGTTGCATTCCTTTTCTTCAAGTTCTTCGGTGAACAAAATTTCCGAGTCTTCAATAACATCAGCCTCCACCTGTCCTTGCTCCATTCTGCTATTTGCAAGCATGCCAGCGAGGCGCTTAGCGTCGTGACTTCGTAGCTTGACGTTCCAGGCGCATGAATGAACTGACTCACGCACACAAGCTACAGGGCACACTAAGTCATATGCATTCTGAACAGGCTTCCTGAGGCACACTACCGAAAACAAATTTTTGAGGCACTCTTGCAAGACTCTGTTTGTGAGAAAAAGCTCCTCTTCTTCACTGCGCAAGAAAATGTCAAGGAGACGAAGAACGACTGTTGTTGTTATCAGCACACCTGCTTGCGAAAGTTTCCACTGTGCCGTGATACCATCTTCATTCCTTGAAAAACTTCGAGGGCAGAGTTCAGTAGCTCAATTGATTCGTGGTATCTCTGCATGCCTCGAAGGGTGAGAGCAACTGATGGTTGGCGGAAAGACATTAGCGTGTAACAGTTGAATACTTATTCTAGAAACCTGGCTGTTTTCTCTGCCTCTGGCTCTATCACGTTACCTTTAATTAGGTACCGAATCACGTACGGAGCTTCCCTGAAGAAGCGCAAAGCAACTCCCACTTTCATGTGTGTGAAATGGCCTCACGAAATGTGTAACTCTGAGAGCCTTGGGGCGACTTCAAGCTCCCGATCGGCATCATACTTAATTACACTGCGCACATGATCCACGTTTACTTCTCTTGATGACAGGTTGTGCTGGCACACTGTCGCATCACTGAGAACGAAACCTTCTGATGACAGCAACAGTGATTTGACATTCTTCAGCACGTGTGCTGCATCTGCTGTGAAAAACAATTATTTGTCTTCTAGACAGGGTTAAGGCACTGAACATACAGTTATCGAGTTTTTTCTGTGGCTGGAAAACCCGAGCTCGCGCCACATTGCCCGATTTGAGGCGCCCATGTCGCAAGTGACAACATGGATTCTTAAAGAGGTTTCTGCGCAGAGCTGCACTATATTCATGACGTAGTCCTTGAAGCTACTACCCTCTACACGACTTCCGGTGAAGCGGTATAGGTGATGACTTGCTTCCATCTGGTATTCTGGCCTCCTACCATGAACACGAACGCGTGGTGTGCAGGTTCGTCTGAATTTTTTTGCATAGTTCCCACTCCCCAACCCTAACATAACATCCTCAACGAGATCGAGCTCGTAGCTGCGAGAAATCTCCATTTTATCCAAAAACAAGGCAAAGTCTTTTTCAATGTCTTGCATGTTTTCTGCTTTGATTTTGAGAACGTCGATGACTTCCGTCTAAATTCTGGGAAGACATTTGAGGCCCTGAAGGTGACGTGCAATAGTTTTTCCGGATGGCAAGGGGTAGCCCAGATTTCTTATTGTTTGGTAACCAGTTTTTCCACAGAAAAACCCACTTTGAAGCGCCTGCTTGATCGTTTTGGCAGACCAAGTGCTTCCCTTATTACTCTGGCACCTAATAGCCTGCAGCTGGTCATCATTGCGAAACTTCAAACGCTGTCCGAATAATTCCATTTTGCTTTCCAAAATTTTCACCTATTTTCTTAGTGATTGAATGGTGAAGGTGGCTTTTTGCTGGACCTCATGAAGTCGAGTGTATTTCCTGCCCATATCGGAGAGCTGCTTATATAGCTGCCTGTTTTCACGTGCACCAACAGGTGCATCGGCGGAGGTAACAACTTCTTCACCTTCCATAATCTGCGGTCCTGAATCGGGCGTCTGCGGATTGCAACTTTCCGGTCACTGTGCATCAAGAGTGTCTGTGCTTGAATTTATATTAGTCTGTTCACTTGCGAGTGGCGTACAATTAATCACCGTAGGACTGTCATCGCCTGTTTGTTGGCCTGCTACAGGCAACACAGCAAATACAGCCCTTTTCTTTGGCGCCTTTTTTTGGCGAGGCAAGCCTGCATACAAAAACAGGAAAATCACAAGCTGCAATCTTACAAGGCAGCCAAGTCTAAATACAGGACTGGATTGGATTTTAGGAGTTTTACATGTTGCAAACAAACCCCTACTTTTCTTAATATCTCCTAACGCAGAAGTCCACGAACCATCGTAATTTTCGAAACTTTATTAGTTTAGCGTTGTACTGTTGCTGCCTGTAAGGTTCATACAGCATCTTTGACTCACATTGAAACCGTCACTCACCCCTGAAAGGGAAAGTCGTTTGCACAGCGTTCAGCTTCAGTTTTGTCCACTGGTCAGCTCGGTGCTTCTCGAAGTGGCTTGCTTCAAAGTGAGCCTGTAAGTCCATCGTGAACCTTGAATATTGGTGCTTAGTTTTGCATAGAAAAAATCACCAGAGAAGCACAGTATATACTGCGACACTTTTAACGGATTGCAATAAACGGATGAAAAGTACTTTTGGTAAATACGCAATTCGCAAACAAGCAGTCTATTTTGTTTATACATACTACTACTAAAAATTGCTAGCGGCCTCAAATACTGTGGCCGTACCAGACGTTTCCATAGCCGAGTGTTTAGAGATCGCAAAACAAAAGTAAAACTGCAACTTAGACGTGAAGTGTTTACAGCACCGGCAAAGTGACCCACATACGCGTATACAAACTTTAAAAAATACGTTTTGAAGTTTTCGACTAGAAAAGACCACATGTCATGATACTCACACTGCATACACATGAGGACTTCGTAGGCTGCCACTTGTCTCGCTTAATCTATACGATTCATTGTAGCCCTCTTTTGGGCTCTGTCGGGAAATCGTAGTTTCCAACCATTTCTGGAGTTGGTGGTGCACATAGGCACGCAACACCCAGTCATTTTACTAAAAAAATGAAATGACTGAGTGGCCACAGCTCCTTCTTCGCTCCCGTCACTATGCAAAGTGAGATCTTCAATGATGGCGGCCGTCAGGAATAACCGGTCAAGGCGGCGAGCACCCCATCAAACAATGTCTCACCCTGCACGGAGCGTTGGGTGAGGGAAAACCATTCAGGCACCCTACGTGGTGCAGGAAAGATGGAGGCGCAAATGCTACGTCATATTATATTGCGGCACTACCGTGGGGTCGTCAGTGGAGCATGCAGCTGTCGCACCATGCGCCTGTCGTGCGCGCAGCTCCGTGGAGTAACGAATTCCTAAAGGAGAAAGACTGTTCGCTCGATGTGCGCTCGAACATTGCGACCGGTGCAGATCTTGAAGCGAGAGAGCTGACACGCGGCGAGCGGCGGCAGTCTATAGGGAGAATGAGACGCCAACGCCCGTGCACTGCGATGGAAGGCGTAACTTACTTGGCACCGCCCCAACACTTGCGGCCAGAGGAGCGTAGTTCGGATGGAGGGGCGGTGTTACACATGCTAGTCAAAGAGCTGCTTCGCATTTATTAACATAGTCGGACCCTGTTTGCATCACCTTCTCTATAGCAAGCCCAGCTTCACAGGCGGATTCCTGAACTGTGCAACAAAGAAATAAACGTTTATGCACCTGTAAATTGGCTACCATATAGAAAGCCTTCTATAGCATGGCTACCCTACAGAACTACCCTAGAAAATGCATACTGCAAGTACAGTTGCTATATACCCGCAACCTAAAAGAGATGTTGGCTTTCAGTATGTTGCGTGCAAGTGGTGCAGATGCGGTAGCCGGCTTGATCCTGCTTCGGAGGCCGACCTAACAACGGGCAGTAAAAAGTTTGATCCCCTGATGCGAAATTTGCCTCGAGATCTCGGAGCGGCGCCCTCTTGCGTGTGAGGTCAGTTTGTAGACTCCGCTCTCAACCGCGCTGCAGAAGCCGCTGCTCCTGTGCGTGGATTGCCTGCTTCGGGCGGCAACTTTGTCAAACGAACAGCCTCGCGAGCGTCCACGAATGCCCACAACGAATGTTTTTGAGCGCAAATATGAACTTGTTTTAGTTGCAGTCCAATCAACAGAGCCAAGAAACCACCCAGATGGCTGATAAGAACGCCAATGCCACCGACCGCATTGCTGGTGACCAGGTGAAACTATGTGTGAGTGTTCTGGCTCGTCATCTGCAGTTTCCGGCGTATGTGCGATACTAATTAGTTTGGGTGTTCCGAAATTTCAATAAGCGTGCATTTCTCCAGCATCTACAAGCATGTAGATACAGCTAGCGAAATGTCGCAGTGTCATCCATGGCACGGTGGTGTACGACGCCGGCCACGTTGTTGAATGTGCGCAGCCGATGCCGTCAATGATGATCACATCACCGTTGCGGCTCTGGTCCTGCAAACACGTGGGCTCGCAAACCCGCCACACAACGTCCCCGTGGTGATCGAGTGCTGCGCAATAATTAACTACTGCTCCGGGCCTCGGTGTGCATTGTCGGCCCGGGAAAAGGACGCTATAGTTTTCACAAGAATCCTAAAGAGAGGGACACGCCTGCCCTGTTTCTTGAGCAATTTTTTTTTGCAGTGCAACATAGTGACAGTCAACACAATGATATCTTTGAGAATCGCTGATTTCTGCCACTCTGGCATTCTCAAGCAACACAGGAGATATTTACTTCAAAGCAGCTGAATTAATTGCTGTTTGGACAGTCAATCAACCGTTCATGACATTTACTAGAGACGAAAAGCAGCGTCAAATTACCGAATTGGAGATAATCGTGCTTGTATTGCGCACATGGGCGCCGCCAGGGTGCAAGCCCGTGTTGTATCGCAGCCAGATAAGACTTCATGGGTAGGCATCCTGGTGACTCGGGAAGAAGGCACGTTGCACCTTACTGCACGCCCTGGCCAACGTGCCAGGCCGTTGCACCTTACTGCACGCCCTGGCACGTTGCACCTTACTGCACGCCCTGTCTCAGTAATGTTTATTCAATAAGAGTGACATAGTTAAGTAGTTCATACTAGCACCAGACAGGGCCGTTGCTGGGGTATCAGAATATAGCAAATTGCTATCGTTGATTGTATATACCACGCACGTAGCCACAAAGAATACGTGAAAACCTTTAGTAAACGTGCACAAAACAGGTTTCACTATATATGAATATGGTAAGCAAAGTGCTAGGCGCGCGCTTGTCTTGATCAGTGAACTACGTATATATGTTCGTACACCAACCCAATAAAGCTGTAGTCTTGGACGTCCTGCGCCACTCAGCTGCGCTCTTCTTTTCTTCTTTCTTTGTTTTTCTTTTTCTTTCCTTTGTTTCTTTTTTTAATGAATGGTACGTATACGCACCACTGTTTTAAAGCCTTAGAGCCGTTTTGCTACCCAGCAAACAACATCTCCTAGCAAAGCGCCACTTTGTACCGCCGCGGTGATTTATAGTGGATAAGGTACTCGGCTGCTGACCAGCAGGTGGCGGTATTGAATCCGGGCCGTGGCGGCTGCATTTTCGATGGAGGCGAAAATGCTGTAGGTCCGTGTGCTCGGATTTGGGTGCGCGTTGAAGAACCACAAGTGGTTAAAATTTCGGTAGCCCTCCACTACGGCATCTCTCCAATTCATATGGTGGCTTTGGTACGTTAAAGCTCACATATCAAAGCGCCGCTTCAGCCTCTCGGCATTAAGCGCGATACGGCACACACGTAATCAGGTATAGCACTGGACACTGGTACTCTGTGGCGCTGGCTCTACAGCTGTTGCTGGCGATAAAGAAAGAAAGAAAGGAAAAAGAAAGAATAACACGACGAAGGGTAACGAGCCCTATGACTGATTGGCTCACCAACGGGGGGATTGGAGAGAGTAGTAAAAAGATGAGAAAGAGAGGAGAAAGCAGGACAAGATAAGAGAACGTTGTTTAAAGAGGTATAGTCGATTCTTGACGAAAGCCCCAAATATGCGTTACAGCCTTATTGCAAACCTGAATATTTTCGTTCATGATGGGGCCAAGCAGACATCAGAGGACACTAAAGTTTCATGTTTTAAGGGAAGCATCAACTGAATCAAGAAATATTTTGGTGGATGACGTATATCGAATGAGATTAAGGTTGTGAGGAAACACGTTACGAAAAAGAAGCTAACGCTGACTTTTTGACAAGATTGGAATATTTGTTGTAATCTCTTTTGAGCAGCACATCGATAAGGCTAGAGAAGCAGTAAGGCAGCATTTCACCATGGTCTATGTCAACGATATGTCTCTAAGGAACGCGCACAAGAAGGTCATCGGCTTGTGCAAGCAGCTGTGACCAGATAGGTTTGCCAAGGGGCCTTAAAGGATGTAATGGTCTTGCACTGAGATATTTTTTTCTCAGTTAGGATCCATAAGACGGCCAACCCGTTCATAATGATTGTCGAAAATGGTGGGACTCGTTAGAATCACTTGAAAGGGGACTTTGAATGTTAGAAAAACTTCCAGTAGAGGGCTCGTGTGATGCTAAAAACTCCTGGGCTGTTATTGATTTTCTTGCTGCGAGACCCTCAGTCACGCGTATTTCCATTATTGTTAAAGACATGCATTACGATATTCCTTAAGCAGAGGCCATTGCGACAGTACAGAACAGCATGAACGTTCACGGTCACATTCGACTCCAAATTTAGTGTGGGACCAGTGTCAGTGCTTCTTGAATTTACTGTTCTTGTACCTTCAATCACTCAAGGCATGCATACTTTGAAGGATCGGTTTTGTACAGAAGGACGAGGTATGTATATAGCTCTGGCTCCGGTTCTTATGGTGGTTTTGGGACATTAACCTCACATGTCAAAACAATCTTTAAGATGCACCCAAATCTAAGCACGCGGGCCCACAGCATTTTCGCCTCCACTGAAATGCATCGGCCGAAGCCGAGATTCGGTCCCGCAACCTGCGGGTCAGCAGCTGAGTACTTTAGTCACTAGACCACCGTGGCGGGATTGTCAGTGCACATGTTTGAGTGTACCTTTTGGTTCCGTTTTTCCGTCGCCTTTTCTTGTGTATTTTTTGCCATGATTTAGTGAAAATGAAAAGTGTTTTCTTCACCCTTGTATTGCCTCGTGTCCTTCTATCTATGTCACTTTCCTTCCCCTGTAGCGCAATGAAAGTGTACCCAATAAAGCACCTAATAAAATATGTGTAGGCTTGATTTTCTGAATAAACCACTAGTTCAAGGTGAGCACTGTGAGTGTGTTTTCGTGTCGTGGCTCTTTACCTTGTGGTGGATTTCTTACAAGGTATCAGTCGCGTAAATATTACTCTGAATGATAGTATAGTTTAGTTTGATGAAAAAAAGTTGAAATGCCGAAACTCCTTCTAGCCAATTGACCTACCTTTTGAACCTGCTTAGTTGAAGAAAGAATGAAACTGTGCAAGTATATGTAAATTTGCAAGCCGGTCTGATCAGATATTGGGAGCAAAGTGAAGTGAACTGTCAGACAGCTTAGTGAGACGTATACTCATACGCTGTGAAACGGGGTGGACTGGCGGAATGTGGAAGATTGAAATGTATTTTCGTTCACTGTGGAGACGAGTGACTTTTCCTTGTTAAAGTCGTTCTTCTTTGTGCTTTGCGTACTTCGCCTTTCCCCCTTTTAATCTCCAAATCACCGCCTTGCTCTCTAAGCCATACGTTCTTTTTTTTTTCAGAAAACAATATCTCACTCTTTCTGCCCTCACCGATGAGACCAACCTCTTCTAGCCTCATTACACTCAATTTTTTTTTATTTAGGTGGACCTATTTTCTGTAGAACATAAGTTCTTCCAGTCAGCGTAATCAATATGTAAATTGCTAGAATTAGTGCTACTTTCTTTCGTCCGGTCAGTAAGAGATGTGCAAAACTGGTCGTGCCAATTTGTTGTCTTTTTTCGAAGGGGGGGGGGGCTGTTTTTTTATATTTTTGTGCCTTTGTGAGATATACTCTTGAAAGAAGTGACTGAAACCTGGAAATAGGGAAAAAAATTGCCCCGCTGCGATGGTCTATTGGCTAAGGTACTCGGCTGCTGACCCGCAGGTCGTGGTACCGACTCCCGGCTGCAGCGGCTGCATTTCCGATGAAGGCGGAAACGTCGTAGGCCAGTGTGCTCAGATTTGGGTGCACGTTAAAAAAACCCAGGTGGTCGAAATTTTAGGAACCCTCCACTACGGCGACTGTCTAATCATATAGGGGTTTTGGCGCTTTGGAACCCACATATCATCATAGGGAAAAAAATGACAGATCCCTTGTACTTCGTTATTCGGTGTTATGCGAGGCATGCGAATGGAAGATGACTTGTGATTTTTAATGAGCGAAGCGTGACAACGTGGCACTAAAAATATGTACAAATGCACGCTCAGACACATGTTACACAGCCACCTATGTTTTATATAACCAGTTGTTCACAGTTATGTAACGGCGCCAACAGCAACATGGATTTAAGCAACACCAGACGAGGTAGGGTGGTACAAAGCGCTGGTGCTTGCGAGGATTGTAGACTTGGGTACTACTGCATAAATTTACTTCAGCCGATGGCGCCTAGTTACAATTGACGTTGACCCGACGTGATGGCTGTATCAAAGGAGTACAGCAGAGCGCAATTTGAAGGTTATCGCACGAGCGTCGACGAAGAACTGCAACAGCGCCACATCCCAGAAGGCACTTTCGAGGAGAGAGTATAATCACGCAAGCTTCCCTCGCTCTTTTTGCTGTTCCTTAGGGCCGTTCCACGCGCTTCCTGCACAGCCGCAACGCACGTGCCGGGACCCCTACCGCACGCAAGCGGGAAACAAATAAGCCGATTGGCGACGCTGCGGAGGGTGAAAGAGCGTCGCCAATTGGCTTGTTTGTCCCCCGCTTGCGTGCGGTAGGGGTCCCGGCACGTGCGTTGCGGCTGTGCGGGAAGCGCGTGGAACGGCCTTTAGGCAACGATCACTCCCGTCTGAGGAAGCTGTTTAAGCGAAGCAGTGCCTAGCTAGCACCAGCGATAACATGTCTTTCCAAGCGATTGTTTAATCGGCTGCGGCGAGAAGAGCCCACGAAGAATACACGTGATTGCGACTAGGGGGGAGGGGCACAAAATTGAGAGAAAAGTTGCAGAGTTCGTCTTATGGGTGAGTGTTGTAGTACTCAACAGCCAACGAGGGAGAAAAGAAGGCTAAATCGCGATTTTCATCGTTTAGAAACGTTCCGCTAGGCCCCTGAGACGTTAGGATGGTCGACCAACGCTCGATGACCTTCATGTCACGTGCGACTATACATATGTAATGTTTATAAAACTGTATAGCCAGCACTGCAACCAGAATTGACATTTCACGATTCTTAGCGTCTATTTCAAATATAGCTCCAAATTCAGCAGAAGCTCTGTGGTAACATATTTTATTGCCACGCAGACTGCAGTAGTTCTATTCCAACTGGGACCTTGCCATTTGTTCTCTGCATTCGCTGGGTCAGCGCTGACAATGCTAGCGTTTTGTTAAATGTCACGCGGTAAATTACCCGTGTGTGTTTTCACCGTTCTTAGCTTGATATGAAGTGTCAATAGCTCATGGAACATGCCCACATACCAGAGGCACATATCATACATACCACTGTCTGGCAGAAAGTGTTTGACAATGCACGCGACGAGATTGTGACAAAATACATGCCATAACAAAGGAGTCATATTCGTCAAACCATCGTACTCCCCCCAGCCACTGCATACTAATTTTTTGTTTTTCTGCATACTAATTTTACTTTATAAATGTACTGAAATGAGCAAGGGCAATGTGTTTGATACAGGCTTTTGAAACGCATACACGAACTTGTTTTGGCGAAAAAAATATTGTGCTTGTATAAGTGGCATTGATACATTTTCGAGGATATGCGTGCGTTAAGAACAAGAAAGAGAGGGGAAAGGAGTGGACTAGACCAGTGACAAGGAAGGCGAAAAGAATGCAAACTAAAGAACTGTGACTTGGCAGGACGGGTTGCAGAGCTTTCGCTGTTTTCATGGAAAGGGGGATAAAGAAATAATAAAAGACATTTCAACATTTCACAACGTTGAACTTTTTGGGATGGAGGGTAAAAGAGAAACGAGAGGTCACAATTTCGAGAAACTTGCCGCATTTTTAGTGCTCATCATGGGAGAGAGTAGTCCCACGCTGCTGCATTGTTTTTCTCTTTTCAGTCCTGAGGACAGAAAAAAAAAACTGTATCCTTTTTCGTATGCACTGTTCCCCTAGCCGCTGGCGCGGCGCCTTGAACCCTACCGGGCTGCAGTAATTAGGCGCCTTCTTCTAACCACAATCACCACCACCACCAGTTCGGCTGCCATGGCTTTGAATACCGTATTTTGTTTTTTTTCTTGCTTTTATAGAGTGGAGGGTGGAGGTAGGTACAAGAGTAAGTTTTCCCGACAAAAAAGGAAAAAGTGTAAAAAAATGGCAGCATATCCACGGAGTGAATGATGGAGATTGGGGCGAAGCATTCGTCCGTCCATTCGTTCTTGCTTCCGTCCGTCCATGCGTCCGTCTGTGTGGCTGTCCATGCGTCCATCCGCCCGTCCGTGCTTGCGTCTGTTCGTGCGTCCGTCCCTGCGTTCGTCCATGCATCATCCCCTGCTTCCGTTTATGCGTCCATCCATGCATCTGTCTGTGTGTCCATTCGTTCATCTATTCAACACTCCAAGTACCACCATCTCGCATTTTTTCATCATATATTCCCCATACAGAAGCACCGCCATCAAGCGGACATTCTAAGGACTAAACGAGAGGTGTCACACGCACACTGTCTTACGGCCTGCGCTTCGGGTCTACTTCCCACCTTTAACCACCTCGAGTTCATGGTATATACTAGTTCACTGTATTTATGGCATGCACTGTGGCCCAACGCTCGCTAAACCTTTCTAAAACCAAGGAGGTTAGGCCCAGCGAGTATAACGTAGCAACCTTTTCCTGTCAGATAGTGCCCAATGTACATGCCAATGGCTGCTAATGGTAAATGAGACACAGGAGAATTCGGCTTTTACTTACGGCTTGCACTTCGTATCTACGTCCCACCTTGAACCACCTAGAGTTCTTGGTATATACTAGTTCATTGTATTCATGGCACTGTGGCTCAACGCTCGCTAAACATTTCGAAAACTAAGGAGGTTACACCCAGCGAGTATAACGTAGCAACCCTTTCTTGTCAGATAGGGTTCAATGTACATGCCAATGGCTGCTAATGGGGATCGCAGCGTGCGCATTAACTAAAAGCCGAATACTCCTGTCTCTCATTTCCCCTTAGCAGCCAATGGCATGTACATTGAGCAATAACTTTTATTGTTCAACAACGCACAGAAGAAACTTCTCACCAGCACCACCTTGGAGGTCAAAATGTTATACTTGTAACACACTACAAAGGCTACGAGGGACGAACGGGTGCCGCTATAAGGAGCTTCGCCCCTAAAATGTTCGCCTTCATGTGCCCTATCTCTTCAATTAACGCTTCTTTCTATCTCTCTGTGAGAAACAGTGCTGGAATACGAGAATAGTTTATACCTGGACATTGCAACAACCCTGGCCTATGAACATAACGAGGGAAAAGAAAGTTCGTGGAATCCCTGCGCGCACGTATGACAGCTCACTTGCATCACCTTCCGTGACCGCTCCGGACGTTGTTTACTCGGATGTGTATGTTGGGTAAACTGGTCGACTTTTCCTAATTTCTCTCAGTATATGATGAAAGTGCAGTTGGCTTAAATGGCGTGATTGTGTACCTTTATTGCTAATTTATTTTTTACGTAGTAGTGAACTTTGTTTATTTTGTTATTGAAGCTGTTTGTTTTGAAGCGACGCATGCTCATGCAGACTATACTTTGAAAACTGTTCATTACGACAAATAGCAAAACAGAGTGGGCAGCAAAAGTAAAAAAAACAAAAACACTGCCAACTTTTCTCGAAGATTGTTTTGCAAATGGGAATGTAGGTACACACTTTTTGAAGACAGGGCGCAAACATAGAAACTGTAAGGGTCTAGTTTGCTTGAAGTATGATGATGAGCACCAACTAAAATGCGCGTTTAGGATCAGGAATATTGTCTGTTAAAATGAGATGATCGGGAGAGGCATTCCTGATGTTGTCTTCGAGAGTACCAAGATTTTCTCATTTTAGTGAATAAAAATGCTTTCGAATGTTTCAACAAGCGTAGGGCTATTGATTAAGAAATATATAGAAAAGTTTCGTCGGTTTTGATCTTTCTTTGCGTCACAGAGGTGTGTTTTTATGGCGTATTGGCTGTCTGACCCCGGAGTACATGAAATCGACTTCCTGATATTGAGTGCTGGTCCTGTGTGTTTGTGCGTGTGTGCTCGCTTTACGAGGATAGTTATTTTCCTGTACTCGCAGACTGTACAGGATTTAACGAGTACCCATGGCTTCAGTGTCCTCAAATTTCGTGCCTCTCGCATGACTTTCAGTTCTCATGTGTAATTTTGATAAATTACGCAGGAAGCAATCAGCTGAACCCTTGCGTCGTCAATGAAGCTGATGAATGGTCCTTCAGGCATGGTGAGCCGTTGTTTTCGGTAGCCACACTTTCTTTGTTTGTCGGGTATCGTTTTGCAGCCTTCTCATCTTGATATCATAACACTGCGCTTCAAACGTGAGTATTGTTGATTTCATGCGATGCGTAATCTTGTGTTTTATTTTTGGTGGATTTTTGCTTGTTTGTTTCTTCATGTTTTCCCCCAAATGCTGGGTAATGAACCAGAAAGGGCAACTTGTTTTGAACAAATAAAAAAAAAATGAGAACTCAAAAGCTATCTTGAAATTCATCTGTTAGAGAACTCCATGGCGAAAATACACAGCACCTCTGCAGTGCTGGCATTAGAATTGAGACTTTCTTCATCGAATTGATGCAGGACACGATCAGCATAGAATAAAAAAACGGAGGAGCGAACACTCTTAAAGAATTACTGATAGATAACCCTGAAAGTTCGTCCGGATGAAGTAAGGATATTCGTAAAATACTCCGGAGGTACTCCTCAAAACCTCCGGATAGCCGTATTGATAAACCTGCGAAAAATGTTCTAGAGGTTTCACGTAATCACTCCGGCCAGCCGCAGCGAAAGGCCGGTAAAAAAATGCTTCGGTGGCACCACGCAATTACTCCCGCTGACTGAAATGAAATATCAGCGAAAAATGTTCCGGATGTTCGACGCAATTGCTCCGGTCAGCCGGAGTAAACGCTTTGATCTGGAGGTATGGAGCAATGATTATTACGAATAGGCGGGTCGCTAGAGGACAAGCGTTTTACTCGTTTTACTCCAACCTCAGAGTAATTTTTTTACAGTGTATACCTAGGCGGATAGATACGTAAATAGGCGCTCAAAGTGCTTGCAGTACGCAAGAAAATTCTACGCTCCTAAATTATGAAAAGCGACACAGAGAGACCATAGGACAGAGTGACTACTGCCGCTTTTGGGTCACTGTCTGTTTTTAGGAGCTTGGTCGGCATTCTTTTAATGCTCGTGCCTTGCCTGGTTGCGGTGGTAGGTGTCCGGCATGTACAGCAGTGTTGTCAGTATACAGTTCTCCGGTCGCCGCTCAAGGCGTCCTGACCCGTTATTTTAACAATTCTCAATAACTGGTGTGCTGCCACGCAAGACGTCGTTTTTCAGTGGTCTACACGCTGGCCTCCTAGCGACTAAGCCCATTTAGTTCTCGTCGCTTCGTAGCCACGGCAGCACGTGACAAATTACTGTGATGAGAACTACGCGGAGGTACCGGTATCCTACCAAGACCCCTCACATGCCTGCTTTCAACCCCGTTGAAGGATGCCTCATAGATTCCCGTCTGGAATTTATCGTCGTTAGGCATTTGACTCCGGCAACGTCCAGTATTTCATAAAGCGAGGAGGTAGTTGATCTACCGATGCACGTGACCAACAATGTGCAGTGCCGGCCACAGAAAGTGCCCAGGAATGCTGCCCAGTCCACCGCAGCACCCTCGGCGTGAACAAATTGCAATAAACGTGGTTTTATTAATTCAATGCTGCCAACAACAAATCATGCGCCGGCTCGTTAACAAAACTTCCTACAGAAATGGTCTCTCCAAGAAATTACCCATGCACCTCAGAGTGCATGGGTAATTCCTCTAACATCATTCACATTGTGGATAGGGTGGTGGTTTTTTTTATTTGCCACTCAGTCTTTTTTATATTTGGGTGTTCAGTGTCTTTCTTCCAGTTTACGCAACTACTAACTTGCCCTTCAAACATCTCTCTTGTGAGATGAACAATTTAGGAACCTGTGGTAAAGCTGGTGTTCTGACATTGTTTGTTGTTCCGAATAAAGTTAGAGGTTAATTAGGCAGTTTATCATAAGCATGAGGTCATTGAAAGTGACAGGTTGCCCTACGGTTGAATTTTCGTAGTTTGAATGCGTGACTATCTTAACTCAGCGCGAACGACCGCGAAAGCCATAATGCGCATCGCCAACTCAAACGAGACATGGGCAAGTGACGCCTAACTTCTTAACTTCAACGAAATCAAAATAACATGAACAACAAAATGATGGGTATAATAGCTATCTCAAATTTTCAGTTTTGAAATAAAGGTAAAGGTGGTTTCACAGATGAACGTGCTTGTGAATTAGCCAATGTGGTGACCATGAATGTACGAGAAATAACTCACAAATAAGAAGAAGCTATCTGTCTACTTTGTATTAAAATGTTTACCGAATTTTTCGTGATGCAATTATTAGATGTTGATTTAGTTTAACTATATTCTCGGTGTCCCTACGTGCATTACATAAAGAACCGATATTGTATTCGTGTAGTTGTGGCAAATGACTAACATACTGAGCGAGTTGATATCAAATTTCCAGAACAGGCATTAGCGCTCAGTAAATAATGAAATACAACAGCAAGCAACTAAACATAAGTACAAAAGAGAAAGACGAAGAGGAGGGCCGGCAGGTGAGGCTAATATCAGCATTCAGTTTGCTACCCTGCATTCTAGAGTGTCGAAGCAGGGGTGGGGAGGAAGGCGCCGGACTGACTAGTACAGACCACAAACGTTAAGCAAAGAACGTTCACTACAGCAGCCTTGAATGTGTTTTGGATGACAGCTATGGCACTCGGAAGGTCGTTACAGTCAATGCTTAGTTCATTGAAAAAAAGAAGCCTTCAGTATTTGTGACGCAAAAGCGTACAGTTTTTTGTGGCTTTAGTGACCGCAAAAGAAAGTGTACCGACGGTCAGTAAGGAATGTAGCTCTTGAAACCAACTTGTTCAAAATTATTGCATGAAGAAGGCATGAACGTGCGTATTTGTGGTGCACCAATGAGCCAAGTTGATTAAAGGTGATCTTCGTGTTCGTGACGGAAGAGTAGAAGTCACAGAATCTCTTGCGCATTCGCTTTCGATGATTGAAAACGCCTTCTTTATCTTTTTTTTTTCTGTCAGCCAATTACGTTGAACTCCAATCCCCATAAAGCTTTTTTGTGCACCTATCATGGTTTTACGTTGCTTCCGGGATCGGCTGGATTTTTAGTAAGTGAAGCCGGCATGCAATAATATCATCATAGAACGTCACCTTATGAAAGTCCATGTTGACGTCATGACAAGATGTTTTTTTTGCATCACTTCGTGTTGACGCCGACGGTCACTTACTGTGTTCGCCTTTTGAAAAGACATCTAAGGCTTTTGCCGTGATAAAAGCATTTGAGCGATCCTTAATAGCTTCGAGGGCAACGCCTAAGCTTCATTTTCTGAGATCCCTAAAGGCGCACGCGTCTACCATTTCAGGCTTGGCAAGATGTTTGTTAGAGTTAGCTTGATTCGGTGACGTTGGTGCAAATGAAAGAGTGCGGTGTCAGTATGGCCCAAGGCACCGTTAGCCCACACAGCAAACCCTATCGACATGCACTTTCCATTAAAGTTACATGAATATATGGAGCCAGTATATATGGGCTCCCACATGAAAGAGGCGCACCATTAACCTACTTCAGCGCGTGTGCATTGAGTTACTAAGTGTACAGTAAACAAGTGTGATGCTAAATTTAGTTATGTTTTGTAAGTTAGTCGTGCGGATATCAAATTTAGTATTCTGGTCGTCAGATGCGTCAGTAATTTGTGATAAAGTACGCTGTCGAACGCAAATATTTTATTTATGCAAAGAAATTTTACACAGTGAAGGTCATCATTATTATTATTTTTAAATGAATGACTAACGCACGCACTCCACCGAGTTATTGAACAAAGGTGAGCGATTATTAGAAAGAGTGTCAGTTTTTGTTACTTAATGATTGTAAATGTTGCATCTGTAAATACCTAATGGTTATAACGAAAAAGCTGAAAAGCTATTTAGGAAAAAAGGTCCCAAGTTAATATGTAGAGAAACGCAATTTGCATTAGAGTACACGTTGGCTAACCTTATTTTTTTTTTCATGCGGGACTTGAGCTAGTGAACTAAAATATTTATCAAGACTTTTTGTTTACGAAACTGACGTGACCTCTTCGTAGAAACCACTGTCAGTGTTTGGTTTCGGAGAAATTTATCTCCCCGTGAGACTGCAGAGCTGATGAATTCTCGCCATTAAATCAGCAAACCTGATACAGCAACGCAGCAGTTCATGTATGGCAGCACTACCTGAAGGTGGCGCCCCATTGTGTTGGTCTAGTGGCTAAGGTTATTGGTGGCTTTCGGACCTTAAACTTCACATATGATTGTTCCTGTATGTGGCCGTGCTGTTTATCTTACCAAACGTTGGGTTCTCGGTGCTCTGCACCGCCTCCGTGTCCTTTATTTACGACGCGGGGAGTGGCACAGGCGTGAATTGTGTGAATAATCAACAGCAAATGGTTTACGATTTTGCATACTGCACATAATTCTATTTTTAAAGGAGTTTACAGTTATAAGCCAATCATTCATGAATCAACGCTCTGCTATAAAGGCTTGAATGCGTGCGATATGTATAAGTACAATATCACTATATTTTGTTATTTTTCATGCAGAGTTATTGCTTCACAAACTCTGTCCTCTCATTTTAATTTAGAACTTCTCATTAAGGACACAATTTTTTTAGTGCTGTGCTACTTTAAGTCAAACAAGGTGTGGAGAGCGGGCTAGTCAGTATAACATATTTTCACTGCTGAAACACAAAAGGTAGACAGTGGACAAAGGGGACAACAAGGACAAGCGCTAACTTCCGCCTATACTTTCAATAAAGCTGCTGCTAATTCCGGAATGGACTAACGTGACAAGCTCATGGGGGTTCTCGAGAATGTCCTTTTGTACCACTTCCAAATCGAGATGTAGAGGAATCGCGTTGTCCTTGCGATAACGATGTAGGGTAGGACAGTGTAGAATGAGGTGCTCCATGTTTACCATGCATGAAAAGGGGCAAAAGGTACATATGTACATATGCAGGGGATAGAGGTGTAAAACCATAAGTTCAACAGCGATAGATCACGGTTCAAGTCGCAGCCAAAACTTCCCTGTCGACTTATTGTGATGCAGCGCCCCGCCGTGGTGATCTAGTGGCTAAAGTACTCGGCTGCTGATCCATAGTTCACGGGATCGAATCTTGGCTGCGCCGGTTGCATTTTTAATAGAGGCGAAAACCCTGTAGGCCCTTGTGCTCAAATTTGAAGTTTAAGAACCCCAGGTGGTCGAAATTTCTGGAGCCCTCCGTCACGACGTCTCCCGTAATCATATGGTGGTTTTCGGACGTTAGACCCCACATATTATTCGATATTGTGTTGCAGCCATCATTTGTCTGATACTTCTGTAGGTGTCTTAGGCTATACAACTTATACGTATGGCTCGTTGTAGGTTTCCTCGATGTGGTTCAGGATTACGCAGTAGAATAAGCGTAGTACGGACGAGGAGAGTGAAAAAGAAGGCAATTGATTTACGGCGTTCAAGGAGAGCTAATGTCCGTTTTTTTTTTACCCTGCCCTCAATATGTGCGCTTGCTTGCGTACGCGTGCGTGTGTAAACCAAAACCAAAAACGAAATGCAATGAAGCAAGCCAAATCAACTATACCAAGACCCAATAAAGAAAAATCAAGGCAAAATGAAGCGACAATATGACAAGTGAAGACGGGTACAAAAACTGGTTCACAAAGTTTCTCCCTCGTAGATGTTCTTCAGGCTCTAAACTGCCGGACGTTCTCGGGACAAGAAAGAAACAGGAGATGTTTAGTTTGACTGCTGGCGCAAACAGAATTTCTTCCTGCGTGAACAAGGGTACAATTAAATAAGCTGCTACGTGTAGGAAAAAGTACCTGCGAAAAGCTTTGGATGCATGCTCACCTTTAAAGCACCAAGGTAACAGCTTGTTCACATCAATTTTGGGGCTGCTCGCAAAAAAGACAATAGCCAGTTTACTGGCTTTTTTTGGCTTCCGCGATCTTCGAGTAATAACTATAAAATGTTCTACGATCGTGTCCTTCTTTTACGACGGATACGTAAATGGTTATAATAGAAAGGAATGTGTCGAAACACTTGATCTTGCGGTATTTTTTGCTTTATATGGGTATGTTTGCTGTCTAAGTATTTTTTCGCAGAGTTGTTTTGATGTTAAAATCTAATGTAAAAAGTTACTTAACGATCCAACATAATTCTGAACCGGCATGGCACGTCATTTTGAGTTATCGGACCGATTATTACCGTGTACCCCTATGCAGCAATTGTTCTATAACCATAAAAACCCCGGCGGCATCCTGGAATCACTATTTTAATTTAAAAAACGAGCGAAAGTTCTTTTTGTGTACGCCGTACTATAAATGTATTCTTTCTTCCTTATACCACCACCCCCATTCTTTTTTTTTTTTTTGATAAAATCAACCTTTCGTTAAGAGTGCCTCTCGAAGACTTCTCAGTACGTTCGTGAACTCACAAGTTCACCGTAAAGCCTGAAAGAGTCAATAAAGCCGCCTCACGGGTTTCGTTCTGTGGGAACACAGCAGCCTTTCCTGATCACAGTCATCTGCGTACGAAGGATAAATGGCGTCAAAGATATTGGTAGGGAGCCGGACCCTGAATATGCTAGTGGCCGAGTGGTGCAATATTCCACCATTTACCGCTTTTTCTTTTCTTTTTTCTTTACGCGCGCTGCTGCTGCCTGTAAACTGCCTGCCATAATAGAAGCATGGAAAGATAGCTTCATACACTGGACCATAATGTAGGTAAACGAGACGAGACTATGCTCGGACGCATCGCAGCCATTGGGACGAAAACTTGTTAAATATAAAGATTATTCTTGAACAAAAGGAAGGCAGTATCTTCATTGGGCAAAACTGTGGACGGTGGTATTAGCGAATCACTGTGTCGCTCAAACGCTTCTCGCGAAGAGCGTTTTATGAATGTACTGTGGTTATATGTTGGCGCGAACCCACGAGAGAAAGAGAGAAAGAGAAATTTCCATGACACGCTGGAGACGCTAGCCTGCTTACTCATCTTACTTGATTTTTTAAGTGCCGGGAGACAAAAGCGACCACATAGATACACCATTAGGTCTTACTCTCACAAATAAACGAACACAAAGGAACAAAACAAATTAGAGGCCTGTTTTTGTTCGACAACCACATGAGGCTGAGAAATAATAAAACTCAGAAAGGTATTTGTCGCTTTTCAATGGAAGCTAATAACTATCAGAAAAACGCGAAGGGTGGTTAAAAAAGCAGCAGCTGCCGTCCTAGCATGTCCGTAGTTATTACGGGTTGAGTGTCGCCATCGGATAAGGTAATGATCCGCATTCACCGCCATAAAGAAATATATATATATATATATATATATATATATATATATATATATATATATATATATATATATATATATATATATATATATATATATATATATATATATATATATATATATATATATACGGTAGAAAAAAAGGTCGACAAACGTGCGAAAAAACACTAGCTTTACTAACGTTTCGGCAGGTGGGCCTGCCTTTGTCGGGGTGAATGGTTACGCATGGCACACAGGGCACATATATAAGCCGCTTCTTTGCGTATCCCACGGCTAAGTCATTATCGGTAGTTTAGGAAACAAGATTATATATCACCAAAGGTACATGGCTATAGTGCATATACAGCTGAAAACGCGTATCATTATACAATAGTGAATTGGCACGTATTAGATACCCTACAACTTGTGTGGAATGAAACAGGTCAGCAAAATGACAGACTGCGCACGCAGTAGCTCACATGGTCATACGTTCTGCGGGATAATCACAGTCTAAAAACATTCAGTAAGCTTTTAAAAAAAAGAAGTTTACAGAGATAAACAAAATCACAAAGCAGACAGAGCAAAATGAATGCGAGTAAAATAGTGAAGCGACAGAGGCCACCTACATTGTGTTGGTAATATTCGACAACAGGCCAACATCGTGCGAAGAATATACACTTGTCAGTAAAACAAAAAAGCGATTTACTAAGGCAATATGCAAGTAAGCGTACCCGGGCTCTCGTTCATGCCGGCAGATAGTGTTTTGAATTTATGAATTAAAAATGACTCTTTTACTTCGCGTTCATGGTGTGATAATAAAAAGGTTTTACCTTTTTACCTCTCGTCGGGTCGTTCGCTAAAACCTTTTTATTATAAAAGATTTATTGACGACATTTTCATGGTTTGGCCACATGGAGAGGAGGAATTTTTGCCTTTTATTTCGGACTTTAATAATACTCGCCCTTCCATATCCTTTTCGCACACATATTCACCAGAGACCATTAACTTTCTCGATGTCACAGTATGTCTCGATAATGCAAAATTGAGCACTAGACTGTACCCAAGCCGACTGAGAGACAGAGGTATTCACACTTTCAAAGCAGCCACAAAAGGCACTGCAAGTCCAGCATACCTTTCAGCCAGGCCTTACGCTTTAAGCGAATTTGCTCTGAGCAATCTGACTTTGATAATAACTGTAACCAGCTACGCACTGCACTTCTTAAACAGAAATATCCGGCCAAGTTAGTCGATGACGCAGTAAGGCGTGCCGACGCACAAGACCGTACAGCACTCTGCATCCCCAAGAAAAATACTAAACGTCATTCACAGGTTAACCTGGTTTTAACTCATAACGCATCGGCACCTAACGTCGCATCTACTTTCCGTAAACACCCCAACATACTTATGCAGAGCGAACGCCTTGCAAAAGCATATCCAGAACCACTACGTGTTGTGTACAGACGGGGCAAAAATTTGCGAGATTTATTAACTTCCTCTAAAACCAGACAGAGCAATAACGACCAGACGCTTGGTTGCCGTCCTTGTAAAAAGCCCCGCTGTAAAGTGTGTGCACACATGACCACAACAACACTGGCAGCCAGTACTGCGACGAACTTCAAGTTCAAAATGAAGGGCAGTTTCACTTGTGATACTGCAAATGTCGTATATTTGCTAGAATGCTCAATCTGTCATGTACAATACATAGGTCATACTGAAACTGCTTTTCGATACCGTTTCAATAATCATAAAGCTCATGTGCATGCCCTTCCTAACTTACCGATTTCAAGGCATATCACCGAGGCAGGTCATTCATTTAGTAACATGATAGCTACAATACTGGAATCGGGTTTTAAATCACACCATGAACGCGAAGTAAAAGAGTCATTCTTAATTCATAAATTCAAAACACTATCTGCCGGCATGAACGAGAGCCCGGGTACGCTTATTTGCATATTGCCTTAGTAAATCGCTTTTTTGTTTTACTGACAAGTGTATATTCTTCGCACGATATTCGCCTATTGTCAAATATTACCTACATAATGTAGGTGGCCTCTGTCGCTTCACTATTTTACTCGCATTCATTTCGCTCTGTCTGCTTTGTGATTTTGTTTTCTCTCTAAACTTCTTTTTCTTTTTTAAAGGATTACTGAATGTTTTTAGGCTGTTATTATCCCGCAGAACGTATGACCAAGTGAGCTACTGCGTGTGCAGTCTGTCATTTTGCTGACCTGTTTCATTCCACACAAGTTGTAGGGTATCTAATACGTGCCAATTCACTATTGTATAATGATACGCGTTTTCAGCTGTATATGCACTATAGCCACGTACCTTTGGTGATATATAATCTTGTTTCCTAAACTACCGATAATGACTTAGCCGTGTGATACGCAAAGAAGCGGCTTATATATGTACCCTGTGTGCCATGTGTAACCCTTCACTCCGACGAAGGCAGGCCCACCTGCCGAAACGTTAGTAAAACTAGTGTTTTTTCGCACGTTTGTCGACCTCTTTTTCTATATATATATATATATATATATATATATATATATATATATATAGCGGCCGGTGGCATTAGCTAAACCTTCCATTAGCTAAAACTGAAGAATGTCTATTGGTCGGTTGCCAGTCCACAATTACAGATGAAGTGTCGGCTACGGTTGAAGTGAATGATCCGCATTCACTGCCTTGTCTGCAGGTGGCATTGGCTAACATTTCCATTGGCGCAAACTGAACATAGAAATAATCCAGAAAGTACATGGGGAAGCGACCGGCATTGTAGTACATGTATTAATAAATGGCATGCGCATTGCGAATGTAAATTCGGTATGCGCCATTTCAGGTTGTTTTTTGGGTAAATTTACGTTTTTATTTACCTCAGAATTACCACACTTCAAATGAAAGCCAGAAATAACAACTAATACGCTTTTCTTCCTGAACTGTTGGCTTGATACGATGCAGTCGCAAAACGTGACTGCGTGGTATACGGTCCCAATCGCATAGTCGTGTCATTAGTTTATCCGGATTCGATCCTTCGTGGGCGCCTTAATCGCAAATAAAGCTATATTGACTGTTTTAAGTGCCAAGTCGAAGTGACCCACTATGCCTTCAATCATTCCGAGAATCAGCGAAGTGCCCCACTACACGTCCGGGCGGCAATGGGCACTGCTGCACACTTTGCTAATGCCGTCGTGGATGATGATTATCAAGTATGCCTGAGCATTTTGCATTGTTCAGGTCTTTAAACCATAGGCTAGACGCGAAGTTGCCATAATGTGGCACCCGGTGGGTGTGCTTTCACACTTACGCCGCGCCATATCGCATGTGTTAATGGATCTCCTTAAGGTATATTACATATCTATAGGATTTTTTCCCGCATCAGTTTCGAGTACCAGCGTGCTATTCGAAGCCTATTTCTGCGTAACGCCTGTTTCACGCTTGCATAGGTCGACTTGGGCCTTTTGTTCGCTTTTTATACACATTAAGCGCATCTTTAATAGTTAAAAAAACTTTTGCGTTGCTTTGTGGTGGGATACTCGACTTACACGCAGAAGGCCCGAATTCTGAATTCCACTCGAACTGTCGATAATTTGACCACAGAGCTGTTAACATCAAGCTTTCCGACTCTGTGCCGTTAACCAAAAAAAAATTAACGCTATCATAATCCAGCTGGTTCTAAATCAGCGCCGAAGCATTAGGCACGGATGGTGAAGAAGGGAATCCCAAACGTACGGCGACGGTTCATTCAAGTATCAATAATTTTAGTGACGTCTGTACGTTATTCTTCATCATAGTTTGTCAGCTTTCTTTTCCCTTGTTAATTTTTAGTGCAATAGGGTGCTTAGTCGAGGGAATTTTCCCATCTCTTTGGCACATTCGCACTATAGGAGTTTTGCAGAGTGTCGAATACAGAAAATTATTTCCATTATGAGGCACGTGCTCTCAAGCAACGCCGAAGTATCCTGTACAGATGGCTAACAAAAGGAGGTGAGAGGTGCCTAGCAGCTTTGTTGTGACCCAGCCTTGTAAGGCCAAAAGTAAGGTGCATGAGTTCACTTTTTTATTTACATCTGTGCTGACTTTTTTCGCTTACGCGCAACGGCCCCCTTTCTCTCTCCGCCACCAACGTGCAGGTCGATACCAAAATATCTGCGAAATTGGCTCTTTAACTTCATCCTGCTAATCAACGTGCGCACATAAAGAAAATCTGGAGGCGCTAACGAACAACCAAACCATGAAAAGCCCAGGGGACAGTATATGTCGTTTGAAATGTTGGCACTCGTCCGGCCACACACATTATTGGGTATTCCTAAACCTGAAATACTAGCAGTCTTAGCCAGCGCACCTCGTAACCTAGGTGGCTATTATGGAACTCCTTTTTAGCTGGCGTAACGTTGTAGATGATCGTTTTACAAACTGATACATGACCGATAAACTCTCGTATGCTACACTCCTCCTACCCCTAATTATATCTATCTGTTTGTGCACAAATTATCCCCGCCAGCAGTTAGCGGCAAAGTGCAGCCCTTCTCAACTGCATAGCGAGATGGTGTCGAGATGGCAAGGTGGATGGCAAGCCAGATGGCGAGATGGCAAAGCGGACGCTGTCACTGGCACCATTTGCGATCAATTTTCAAATCATCATAGATTACTTGACAGCAACTATATGGGCACTCTCAGAGGGCTTTTGGCGTTGGCATCTACACATAACCATCATGCTCCGTATGAATGCTAAATCGATACATCAGCCTATGCATCACATGTTCTACGCTTGAGTAGCTGCATACCAACGCTGGGGAGAAACGTATCTGAAGCCCAGATGAAATCAGCTCGCTATCTCCGTCGCACTAAGAGGGCATGCGACAACACCACCCCACGTGTGAGGCTTAAGGTCTATGTCCTATCATGAAGATTGCGGATGGCCCGGTGGTCATTCGATAAGCCCAATAGTGTCAGTGGAAAGCAGCAGGTGGGGTGCTGCGTCGCTTGGGCAAGATCTGCCACAGGGCGACGTCGCGAGCTCTGGCGCGTACGATATCTTGACAGACATCGGGACACAGCTTCATTGATATGGGGAGTTTAACGTCCCAAAACTACCATATGATTATGAGAGACGCTGTAGCGGAGGGCTCCGCAAATTTTGGCCACCTGGGCTTCTGTCACCTGCACCTAAATCTCTGCACACGGGCCTATAACATCGGGAGACAGCTCGTAAACTTGTTGGGCTCTCAATGCTTCGCTTTTTGAGGATTGACAGCTGGAAACCGCTTCAGTGAAAAGGGGTAGGTGGGGTGCTGCGTCACTTGGACATCATCTACCAAACGGCTAGGTTGTGAGCTCTGGCGCGTGGGATATCTTGACAGACATCGGAAGACAGCTCGTAAACTTGTTGGGCTCTCAATGCTTCGCGTTTGGAGGATTGACCGCATGGAAACCGCTTCGGTTCCCGAAGTGAACGTATTCCTTTAAACTAGGGTACGATTTGTAGAGAGACACGAGATCTGATAAAAATAAGTTAGCTGCTGACCTTAGTTCATATAAAATTCGAATTTCTTCCTATTTCGTTCTATTTTCCCATCTCTCGCTTGTAGATATATAGGACACTTCTACTAATTATACCACGACTATTTATCACCTCACGTGTCACTACTAGTTACGCGATACATGCCTTGCGCTAGCGCATTGCATGAATTACGTATAATTTTATACACCATACACACTTTTTGCGCTTCTATATAGGACGCGATTTCACGCCTCTATGCAGCCATAATACATCCTGTCATCGTATTCGTTGGTCATCGCTAACATCTCATGAAAAACCTGGCACTCTGCGGCCAACCATGGTCCTTGCACTACAAAACCCCATGCATGCTCTATTACTCACTTATTGTTGTCACAATCATTGCTTCGTCCTTGCGGCAAAACAGTGACTTTTTTTCTTCAGCCTTAACTGCTACCGTATTTCCACTGGTTAGGGCGTGCAAGTATTGCGCTCAATGCGAATGCTCGATGGCGGTAGACATCGATGTGAAGAAAGAAAGGTGCCTTTTAGGAGCGAAGCTCCTAGCTCCTTACAGGGTCGAGATATGTCCTCTGTCCGTCAGCGTGACGCGCTTGGCACGTACCAGTTCTAGAGTGGGTATGTGCCACAGATGATGCGAGATGGGTGATGGTGGCACTTGGAGTGTTCCCTAGATGGACGCACAGATGGACGCACGGACGGACGGCGAGAAAGACTAGCAGACGGACGGACAGATGGATGAATGTGTGGACGTACGGATGGACGGATGGACGCACCAACGGTCGGACAGATGGATGGACGTTCGTACGTATGAACAGATGGATGGATGGACGCATAGACAGATGGATGGACGCAAGGACGGACGCACGGATGGTCGCACGGACGGACAGAAGCAAGAACGAACGGATGGACAGGCTGAAGGCCGCTTCGCCCCACTCATCCTCATTTACTCCGCGAATATGCTGTGATTTTTTGTGTTTTCTTTTCTGAGACACAACAGCCAAGACACTATAACTGACTTTGCTATACCACCTTTGCTACAGCCACTTTGCTATATCACCTCGCATGGTGCGTCCAGGGTGCCGAGTTGGGAGAGGAGGGTTTCACAAGATAAAAACAACTTGAATTTCACTATGACGTTGAAGCTTGTTTTGTTCGTTTAATGGGACATTTAGGCATTACACTTTAAAACAAACAATCGAACAAATCAAGCCTACATGGCATTCATTCGGCTGAAATCAGAGTGTGCTTTCATAACAGGAAACAGTGTGGGCAAACGGGACACGAAAGATAAATAGGACTTGGTGCTCGCTTACAACATGAGCGTTTATTTCGTAGGTACAAATATATACGCTTCTTTGGAAGGTAAACTAAAAAAAGTCGGGGAACGGAGACGCCCGCTTGCGTTCCGACTAGTCCGTGAAATTCCATTGGTCACATGCGGAGTTTATCTTCTTGTATATTAGTAAAGCCAGATGATGGTGCGCTGACACATGATGACCCTATGAAAAGATTTGTGAATGCTTAATAGTCTTCCTGGACACAGCGATCTCGATATCTGAGCAAAATGCACGTCTGTTCGAAACTTGACCAGCAGCAAGCTATGTCCGTGATCCTTGTCCCGTTTGCTCACGCTGGTTCCTGTTGTGCCCCGATGCCAACAAGCTTGAGTTCGTACACTTTGATCAAATAAATATACTCCGACAGGTGCAGGTAACGAGGTTATCTAATCACTAATATAGATTTTTTTCAGAGGAGAAGAAGGAAGGAGGAAAGTAGGATCACGTACTTAAGTGTGTCACTCGTACACCTCACCCTTTCTTCACGCTCCATCATCTCACAATGATTCCTTTTACACACTATCTAACATAAACCTATAACTCCCGGAAATCTCGTGCAACGATCGAGTAGATCTCGACTCAGGCACAGTAAACGTATATAACTTAAGTTAAGGGTCTCACTCCTGCTATGTAAAACACACATTTCTATATGTAATATACATGTGGAATAGCCTACAGTAAATATTGTGGCATGTAAAACCCCAGAATATTTCAGAGAAATTAATGACTTTCATACCTATTACAATTGAGGGAAAGTATTTTTTGCAGTATGAAGATATCCTTCTTAAAATGTCTACTGTTTTTTTTTTCGTTCACTCTATTTTTTATTGTTTATGTATTTTCCTGTATATGTCTTTTTGTAAAGCCTATCCAGGCCATAATAGGGCGTTGTTATTATATTTCTAACGCACTGTTTCACTTTGGCTTTCTATATTACTGCAATAGCATTCAAGAGCTCATTTCGCAGAAATTCTGGTGTTGACGTCGGCGTTAGTGTACGCGTCGACGTCGTTGGTTGTGAGCGAAAAGTCAACATCGTATTCGCGACTGAAAAATTGAGAACGATGCAAATAAAAATAAATAATTGATACAAAACATGGAGCACAATAGGGACCAAACTAGGGCTGTTGGTGCGAGTGGGGATTGAACCCGGATCGTTTGCGTGGCAAGCGAATGTTCTACTATACGGCCACTTCCTTGCTCGTGAAAACAGTCAAAAGAGCTTTCTTTGCTTGGAAATGCAGTGAAAGTAGTTTTCATGGTTCACAAATACACGCGTCCTGTATATATACTGCACAGGGCAACACGGTATGATGCAGTAATTATGCGTGATGAAGCGTCCACTGCCTACTGGCGTCACATTATGTGATTATTCTAATGGCTCCGTGGTTAAAAGTCGGTACCAAACTACAAGACACACACGCTACTGCGTCTATTCTCTTAAGGCCACGTATAGTGGGTGCATAGAAAATTTGAAACAATTTCATGCAATAAGTCTTTGAAGTACGCACTACAAGCAAAATGTCACTACCGCGTTCAACTCCTAAAAGTGAAGCTTTAGGGTGCCCTAGTTTTTTTTATTTTTGGACGTTTGTTTACGTTTTTTGTTTACCCCACTTTCACATTGTACAGATACGCTTTTTGTATGCTGTCTTCAGGCTTTTTACAAGAATGAATAAAATAAATGGTGCCTGTCTAACATGCCACTGTCATTCAGGCTCTGTTACTGCCACCTCAAGATAAGTACAGTTTATGGGGCAAGCTTTTCAATAAATGCTTTTGTTTTGCAGGTTCCCTAGAATACGTGATTGCACATAAATGCATATAAAATTCAAACTGAGTGATTCAGAAACAATGTGACTAAACATACTCTAACCACTGAAAGATTATGGAGCAGTGAAGTGCCTCTCATCGATCATATAGGTTGAATAGGAAGAATGCGCAAGGCCAGTACATTTACGTTAGTAATGTGGACGTAAGGTCAGTTATGGGCTACTGCCATGCTTAGATATCTTTGTTATAGTTTTAAACAATGCCTATGTTAATATTCAGTGAAAGTAAATCAGAAAAAGTGACTACGTATTTGGCAAATTAGAGTAATTATAAACAGAAATTGAGTACCAGCAACATCTTTTGGTATGAAAATATACTAGCGACTATCTTAGCATGCGGACACGACGAGATGGAATTGAAATGAACCTGTTTTAACTAAACCTCGGTCCAGGTCTCGTGTAGGCCAAGCACTACTATCTGCGCCGCTCCAGACACAGCCTGCAAGGATACCCAGCTTGGCACCATCTCTCAAAGGAGGTGGCGCAAAACACATGTCACGAAATTCGTGGACTGTTGGAGTTGAAAACAGCACACACAATTTTGTCACAATACCAAAAGATAGCCGTCTGGTGTACTTTGTCCTTGTCACGAGTATATGTGCTGAGGCCTGGTTTGCTCATCGGGCGTAGCAAAATGAACTATAGAGGCTGATGGTGCCGAACGAAAACAACCACTTCATTACCATGAAAATCACAAAAGGAAACAACAACACAAACACGCACACGTTGAAAAACACAGAAAAGGAGATGTCTTAATGAGGCGCGTTTCAACGTCCGATTCCGTTGGCGTTCTCTAGTTCTCGCGCTTACAGTTGTGGTGTGGCCTCCGGTCCGCTGGGAGTCCCTCTCAGGCTTGATGACACGCCATATCGATGCTCAACGGTGGCGACGATGTTGAAAAACCAATACAGCGGTAGCTCCAGTGGTTTCTCGCTGAGGCAGGTGCTCTGGCGGGATACACTGCAGACCAGGGTCAGCGGTGGTTCCGGGGCTGCTCGCCGAGGTCGGTGCTTGGGCGAGAAACTGCAGCCCAGGATCCGCAGTTGCTCTCTGAGCTGCTCGCCGAGTCAGGTGCTCGGGCGGGAAACTGCCATCCAGGATCAGCGGTTGCTCCATGAGCTGCTCGCCGAGTCAGGTGCTCGGGCGGGAGCCTGGAGCGAGACCCAGTCCGAACTTCCGCAGCCCTTGGCCCCTCGAACGCTACGTCCCGTTTCTCACGTTCCTCACTCGCCCCGCGCCCCTTTTCTTTTTACTCTTCTTCTCCCTAATTCCCGCATTTTTATTACCTATTCAAGAGAACTTCTTTTTCTCTTTTTTTCTTCATCTTGTCATTCTTGACAATGGCCCCCAATTTTTTGAGTTTTCGCTCCACAAAAACTGTCGTCCCCACTAGCACCATACACTTCACTGTACAACACAACACTTCTCTGCACGACATAGCACTTCACGACACATCTCGGCACTTACCTTCACCGCACAACACTTAACTTCACGACACATCACGTCACTGCACGGCATACTTAAATCCACAGTGTCACCACTAGACTTGCTTACACTACCACGCACATCCATCTTCGTGAGTCACAGTCACACTTCACTGTCACCCCACATCAGCCATGAAACAATAATACTAGGTATGTTTCCACACGGAGTTTCCTCTGCGGGCCACTGGTTTTATAGGTCCTACTATGTCCACTGCGACTCTTTGAAAAAGTTGCTGAATAATAGGCGTAGTCCTCAAAGGTAACTCCGAGACCAAACGTTTTGGTGTGGTTCTCTGACATGTGTCACAAGATCGCAAAAACCTTTCAATGTCGCTTTGCATGCACGGCCGAAAAAACTCTTCAGCGACCCTGCTAGTTGTCTTTCTTACTCCCTGATGGCCAGCCATAATGGTGTCACGTGTATATGTGCTTAGTCTAGAACAGGCCTTCGTAAACTCACCGGGACTGCTAACTGTCTCTTTTCCCCTCCCTCATAGGTCTTGACTATTCTGTACAGCAGCCCTGAAGGCTTCTCAAACTTATGCACGACCCGACTCTTCTTACAATAGATTCATTTGCCCTGAATCTCAAAACACCATCGCAGCGTACTGTCCGCTTCCTGTATTCTCCCCATTTCCGCTGCAGTTATGTCCATGGCTGCTACTGAGTTGTTCTCCTTGATGCCGTCCTTTTCCTTTTCATTCTTGTTCCTCGTAGCTTTCTCCACGGCATAGGCGGAATCTTCCCTGGTATGCTGATCAACACATCTCTCGTCACGTTTATACATAACCTTATGAGGTTGCAACTCCGTACCCTCAGCGCGCGTTGTAGTAGGCAATCTCCAGAGGGGATTCGGATCGTCAATTCCTCTGACCTCTGGCATATTACCGAGAATTACGTCATAAAAAGGGTCTTTGACACATCGGGCTTCAATCCAACCGCAGTAATACGGCGACAATATCAGAATCCTAGCAACTGGTATCTGCCGTACTGTTCCATCAGCCAACCAAACCGGCTTTGCTGTACCCGTTATATTCGTGTCTGGCACCATTCTCTTACAAGTACAATGTTGAAGCCCGTGTCTCGAAGTACCGACACTTTACGTCCGTGCAACATCCCCGCGACCACTGGCATAGCATCTTCGGCTTCTCCCGCCTTGACAGATGCCGTAACAGCACTTGTCTTATCCTTGTCATCCTGGTCAGGTTGTTTTTCCCTGTCAGCATCAGCAGAGCTTTCATCTGCAACCACGCAAGCCGTTTTATTTCCTGACCGATCACGACAGGTTTCTGTTGTGCGCCCGCACTTTCCGCACAGGTCCCATTTCGACGATGAGCTGTGAGTGCAACCCACGGCACAATTTGCTGCTCTATGCCCAGTCTTGTCACAGAGGTAGCATTTGATTGCACTCCGGGTTTGCTCTTTCTTCTCTAAACCTTTCTCATCTTGGGCTTTCCCTAGATTCCTTTGACCTTGAGCTTCCAAATAGCGGTCGGCGTGTTCGGACAGCGCAGCCACCGTCTTCAAGTTCCGCTCCTTTAGGAATATTCCCACTCCCTTGTGACACGATGCCAGGAATTGTTCCGCAATCATGCGATCTCTTAGATCCTCGAATGATCTCTCTATGTTAGCCATCTCCAACCACCAATCGAAGTAATTGGAGATTCGAGCAGCGAACTGCTGGCCTGTCTCATTTTCCTGTGGTTTCGAGCTCCGGAATTTCTCTCGGAAACCCTAGACAGTTAATCTTAAGCGCTGGAGCAGAGCCCTTTTGACCTTGTCATAATCTAGCGCATCCGCTGCTGGCATTCGGCTAAAAACAGCCAATGCCTCTCCCGCAAGGCACATGCTCAATCCAGTCGCCCAATCACTCCTCTGCCAGCCTTGTCCTATCGCTATTCTCTCTAACCGCTGTATATAAGCATCGAGGTCATCTCGCCTTTCGTCAAAAGGTGCGATTAACTTACGCGGACTCACTTTTGGTGGCTGGGGTACCATCTCTGACCTATCTGGTACTTCCACACTAGTGCTTGCGCGCAACTGCAATTTCTTTTCAGTGAGCTCCTTTTCCAACATTAAGTTTTTATAAGTTCGCTCGTCTGCGGCTTTCGCTCGCTCCTTCAGCGGCTTTCGCTCGCTCTTCATCTTCTTTCGCGGACTCTCGTGCCTCTGCACGCTCTTCACGTATTCTTTTCCGTTCCTCATAATAGAGCGTCATTATAGCCTCAGCCAATAATCCCGCAGCACTACCGGCTGCCATCAAGCGTTGTAGATCCATTTCACGGCTCCCGACAGACCTAGGCGTGTGACAAAGTTACATGGATCCTGGCAGGCTCGCCATTGTCACGAGTATATGTTCTGAGGCCCGGTTCACTCGTCGGGCGCAGCGAAATGAACCATAGAGGCTGATGGTACCAAACGAAAACTACCACTTTATTACCATGAAAATCACAAAAGAAAACAACAACACAAACACGCACATGTTGAAAAACACAGAAAAGGAGATGTCTTAATGACGCGCGTTTCAACGTCCGATTCCGTTGGCGTTCTCTAGTTCTCGCGCTTACAGTAGTGGCGTGGCCTCCGGTCTGCTGGGAGTCCCTCTCAGGCGTGATGACACGCCATATCGATGCTCAACGATGGCGACGATGTTGACGAACCACTACAGCGGTAGCTCCAGTGGTTTCTCGCCGAGGCAGGTGCTCGGGTGGGATACACTGCAGACCAGGGTCGGCGGTGGTTCCGGGGCTGCTCGCCGAGGTCGGTGCTCGGGCGGGAAACTGCAGCCCAGGATCCGCAGTTGCTCTGTGAGCTGCTCGCCGAGTCAGGTGCTCGGGCAGAAAACTGCCGTCCAGGATCAGCGGTTGCTTCGTGAGCTGCTCGCCGAGTCAGGTGCTCGGGCGAGAACCATTGCCGTCCAGGGGCAGCGGTACTTCCTTGCGCTGCTCGCCGAGTCAGGTGCTCGGGCGGGAGCCTGGAGCGAGACGCAGTCCGAACTTCCGCAGCCTTTGGCCCCTCGAACGCCACGTCACGGCTCTCACGTTCCTCACTCGCCCCACGCCCCTTTTCTTTTTCCTCTTCTTCTCCCCCATTCCAGCATTTTTCATTACCTATTCAAGACAACTTCTTTCTCTTCCTCTTTTCTTCATCTTGTCATACTTGACAGTCCTGTATCTGCCTTCGAAGTGTTGCCACCAAAAATGACAAATAGAATTTCTGCAAAGTTTAGTTTGCACGTAAAGTCATATTATTCACAAGCATTAAAACCTCGGAAGCTACAGTTTCTGCAGCGGGGCCGGCCAGTAATAGAATGTGCACCTCGTTCCTGTCCGAAATGCTAGGGGCTAAAGATCACGCTTTCTTGACTTTTGGCTTCTTACTCAGATGTTATCGTTCGAGGCCCTGGGTAATGCCTAAAGGTCACTTGATGGTTGTTGATCTGGACTTGATGGTCGTCGAACGGGAGCTGAAAGCATTTGATGCCTAATAATGAAGCCAAAATCACAAAAGTCGCGAAGCTGATTGGCCTACTGTTAATTCAATTTTCAGTGGTCCCTAGACTGCATTTACTGAAAAAGAAATTTACGAATGCATCGAACTACTTTAGGAAGAAACGCTGGTTATTGATGCGTGAAGTAAATTTACTACTACCTTGTGTCAATTTTTCAGACACTCATCACTTTCTTATTTTGTACCTGTGTCATGACGTCATTACGAAATACCCTCTCCACCGTACAACAAATATCGTAAAACAAATACACCGGACAACCAATACCGCTGTTAACGTCAATAAATGTTTGCCAATGTTGGTAACAGCTTTCCAGCTCAGTCTCAAGCAGCTCCTCTTCATTCTTATGCAAAGAAATTCTTTGGTGAAGACTTTTAGCTTAAAACCGTAATCACTGAGGAAATAAGGTCAGATATCCTAACACTTCCATGCAATAAAGCCGTTAATCATGATGGCATTACTACGAAAGAACTGAAGGAAAATGCAGACCTTATTTCGGAGCTTCTTTACCACATTATAAATAACTGCCTGCCAAATGCCACTTAGTCAAGCATCTTATAATTGCGAGAGTGGTACCTATTTGAAAATCCGGAGATTGAGATTATTTAGGCAGTTTTCATACCACCTTGGTGATGAGGATTGTTAACACGCTTCTTAAAAAACTAATTAGGTCGCGTCCCTGCCATGATCGAGCCTCAAATTACATATTCTGCGCCGAACAACAAAGTTTCATCAAAAATAGCTCAGCTATAACAGCTGTATTTGCTTTAGCCCATTTCGTCAACTCAGCACTACATAATAAAGAAACAGTTCTCAGCGTTTTTGTTGATAAAAAAGCATTTGATATGGTTTGGCATTTAATACTGCTAAAAATTTGAATTCTATTTTGGTTTCACCGACAGTACACTTCAGTTTTTTCTAGTTATCTCACAGATAGGAAGCAATGCGTTGTGTTAGATCGCATATCGTCAGATTCAAGAAAAATAACGTGCGAAACAGCAAAAAGAACCATGCTAGGTCCTGTGTTGTTTTAATTGTATGTAGGTAACCTACCGTCTGTCCTGTCATACAAAACCATATTGTGAGCGGACAACAACGCATTGCTTTTCCGAGGTACCTCTCTGTGTACGCTAAAAAATTACAGCACAGTTAGCACAGATTTCTGCATGGTTCTTCCACATCATCGTCATCATCATCGTCATCATCATCATCATCATCATCATCATCATCATCCTGACTACGTCAACTGCAACACAAAGGCCTCTCCCATGTTCCGCCAGTCAACTCGGTCCTGTGCTTGCTGCTGCCAGTTTATACTCTATCAAAGACTCGAGGTCGATGGCATGGTGCGGCGGGCTCTCTTTAGGGTAGCTGGCTCCCCACCGTCGTCCGCATAGCTGATCTTCGCCAGTGAGGAGACGCGTTTGTAAGAGAGATAAATCGAAGGTTTATTTACAATACAGATGAAAGATAGGAACTGTACAGGGATCCAGAAGATCCCGAATTATGTAGAACAGAGATTCAGTTCATGATTTAGCTCATGTTTCCGCTCATAATTCAGCGCTTATTTACAAAAATTCTTCGGCTTTTATAGCCCGTCGTCCCCTTACAAGAAGGTCCGAAGAAGGCGGGGCCTACTCTTGCCTCAAATCAGGTGACGTGATGTCTGAGTTGTCCACCCACCAGAAAGGATGCAGATATTGCACCCCTCAGCTAGGCGAAAAGGTTTAATGGTAGCACAAGCGCACCACATAATCACGCACCCGGCCTATGCCTTGAAGGCACCGCAGGGCGAGGAGGTAGAGTCCGGAAAAGGAAAGTTGAGCTCCTCCGGGGAGATGGCCGCTGACCCGAATTGCAGGAGCGGTTCATGGCTGCTTTCAGAAACCGGCTTCCAGAACCCTCTCGAACAAGGCAGCCCAAACGCTCGATTCCTGAGAATGGCTTCTTCGATGCGTTCCCACACTTCCGGGCTGTCGGTGCCTTGCGATGCCTCACGTAGACGACAATAGCCGACTCGAGAGGTTGTCCTAATGAGACCAGCCACAGTGGCGCCGTGCCACGCTGTTCTCACTGACGCAGTGAATCGAAATAGCAGAAAAGAAATACAGGCTTCTGTGGCTAGCATTTTAGGATATCAAAGGAGCGTACGATACCATGGCTCAAGAGGAATTGTGGGGAATACTGAACACACTAGGCGTGGAAGATGTAGTCACTAATCTTTTAAAGGATATCTATAAAGGTCACAAGGTAGTTAAAAAGTGGGAAAAACAGGTATCCAAGCCTTCAGAGCTAAAACGGGGGCTTAGGCAGGGGTGTCCCCTGTCACCCTTATTATTCATGATGTGCTACAAGGATTATAGGCCAAATTAAAGGGAAATGGACTGGGCTTCAACCTCTCTTTCGTCAAACTAGGAAAACTCATTGAACAGGCACTACCAACATTGATGTACGCAGATGATATAGTGCTAATAGCCGACAACAAGGAAAATTAGCAGAGATTGGTGGACATCTGCGGTAATGAGGAAGATGGGTTAGAATTCAAATTCAGTAAGGAAAAATTAGCAGTCATGATTTTTAATGACAATGAAGGTAGTGAGCTTAGAATACAGGAGGTCATGCTAGAGATAACAGATAAATACAAATATCTGGGCGTATGGATAAGCAATGTGGCCGAGTACCTAAGGGAACGCAAAATATACGTGACGACTAAAGGTAACAGGAATGCAGCGGTGATGAAAAACAGGGCACTGTGGAATTACAATAGGTATGATGTTGTCAGAGGTATATGGAAAGGGGTCATGGTTCCTGGTCTGACATTCGGCAAAGTGGTCTTGTACATGAGATCAGAAGTTCAAGCAACATTAGAAATTAAGCAACGTGGAATAGGTAGGCTTGCCTTAGGAGCTCACGGGAGTACCAAATCAGGGAGTACAAGGTGATATGGGATGGACATCATTTGAGGGCAGGGAAGCTAGCAGCAAGATAAAATTTGAGAAGCGATAGAGAGAAATGGGGGAGGAGCGTTGGCCTGGGAAGGTATTCAGCTACTTGTACATGAAGAATGTCGATACAAAATGGAGGAAGCGAACCAGAAAAGTGACTAGTAAATACTTAGAAAACAGCAGGGGGCCAAACCAAAAAGAATTATCGGTTAAGAAGAAGGCGAAGGAAGCTGAGACCCATATATTGGAAATTTGCATGATTAAGAAGTCCGCACTAGAGATCTATCGAACTTTTAAGCAGGAAATTGCCAAGGAAAGGATCTACGATAATACTCGGGGTAGTTCTCTACTGTTTGAGGCCAGGATGGGAGTATTGCGAACCAAGACATATCGGGTCAAATACGAAGGGGTAGACATGGTATGCAGTGCGTGTGGAGAGGAAGAAGAAACTGCCGAACAGTTGATAATGTTCTGTAAAGGGCTTCACCCTATAGTTCAGGATGATGGCGCAGAGTTTTTCAAAGCACTGGGGTTAAGGGACAGGGGTGGGGGGGGGGGGCAAAATAGACTTTAAGCGGGTAGAATTAACTCGAAGGAGGTCATCTGATTGGTGGCTAAAGTCAAAGCACGAGTGAAAATTAACCCCTTCACTGCAAAGTACGAATTCTCAACCTCACTCTTTAGAGGAAAAAATAACTATAAATTTTAGTTCATTAAGAATTACGGCTTAGTAGCGCTAGCCACCACCCTATCTAAAGGGTACAGCCATATCCATCCATCCATCCATACATCCATTGAGCCTGTTCAACAAAAGGCTTGTCTCACGAAGCTTTCGTGGAGACCCGACTGCTTCCCGGGACCTGTACAGGACAGCGTTTTGCAGACTGGACGCCGAAGGGGTTGAAAGCATCCCTAGCAGACTGCTTACGCACAATGGCGTCTGCCCAGATGAACTGCTGGGCCAAATGTAACAACTCCTCCGGCACCTGGAAAATCTCGGCTGTCCAGTGCTCCTAACCGCTGGGCACGAAGAGAATGGCTGGTGACGAGGACGATGGTCTGACTTGGAACCTCCAGCTGCAAACTTGCAACCCACTCCCAAACCACCTAACAATGACTGACAACAGCAAAATGAACCACACAACACAATACCATGCAGCAGTCAAGTGCATTGGACTCGCTTAATACCCTCCAAACTTCTCAAGAAACACAAACAAATTCTACTCTACAATTTCGACAGAATTTTGTGCCAACAAAGTTACAACAATCATAGAAGTGGAGATGCTTACAAAAGAATAAACACTTTGCCGTGTGAGGAAAGCACAGAAAGACCAATACAATTTGGCCCCAGATAACCATATTCACACTCTTTCAAAACTAGCTTTCTCCTACCATCCGCACTACTAAATTGTAACCTACATCGGCAAACTTCATGACTAACTTCATGAAACACAAGTACTTAACTTTCACACAAATGCAGCCTGAGCCCAACACAAGGTAACTGTGCGCATTCTTCGTTCTCTAATTTCATTCTTTCAAGGCGTAGTCGAGAGTACCTATTGAAGGACAGCCTGACGCCAACGAAAACTCTCTCACAACAAATCAAACTGCGTTTTTTATAAATTCGTGAAATGAATTTTGAGCTTGAACGTTTGGTAAAGCTTGACGCTTTTTTCGAGAGATCAGTTGAACTCTGAGCACTCACTAAAATAACAAAAGGAAATTACCCTGACTTACTAGAATGCTCGTTAAATGAATGAAACCTCATGTCAGCTCATGCCTTTAAAGAACGCACAGGACTTTTCTGTGCGCCCTAGCATGACATCACACTCTCATTCATATAATGCTTAGCATACTAACACACACCTAACCGTAAGTCATATCTATATAACCTAGGCACAACTAAACACGCATCTGGATGTAAATGTTAGCAAGGAACAACACATGAAATAACCCTAAATGCCATACACGTCATGAACACCTGAGAAAACTTGCCTAGTTTTTGCGCTAAAAAATATTGTATTACATATTTTTCAAACATAGCATTCATTCGCTTTGATTTTATTGTAAACGTTCTTTGAAATTCTTATTTACTCTTTTAATATGGTATACAATTTCGCACTACACCAAAGGGCACGAAGCATAAAGTCTGCGGCTCTGCTCGACAACGCTACCGTGCTTTTAAAACTAGCGGGCGTACTGAACTTCCTTTACGACTCACATGCTCATATCTCAAAGAAAATCTCCTTTCACGCAGTGGCTTGACCGATGCGGATCACTGTTTTCGCATAACACTTAACAGCTTAACTGAAAACATTTACAATACTTTAAAAAACCTAGAAGGGAAAAAAGGTATCCGTGGAGATGACACAGGCATACTACTTTAAAACCAAAATAAGTAAACAAACATGCTTCCAAAAACATTCCTGTGTCACTCTCTCCAGCTTACAGCTGTCCCTCGCTCTTCAATCGTACCCACGGCGGTCGCGGTCCTGGCGGATTTTCAGAACGCTCGAGACCACAACATGCACGTCCTACAAGCTCAACAGCGCAGTCATGCCTCATTCGCGATTTCGGCGGGCTTCTGTTAGTCTGGTAGAGAAGACCTGAGCAATGAGTGGGAAAAAGTCGGAAATGTTGTAGGCCCGTGTGCTCAGATTTGGGTGCACGTTAAAGAACCCCAGGTTGTCGAAATTTCCGGAGCCCTCCACTTCGGCGTCTTTCATAATCATATGGTGGTTTGGGACGTTAAACCCCATATATCAATCAATCAATCGCGGGAAAGAGTGGTCATGCCCTCTTTGGACTCGCTCCCGTGTGGTGTTTAGCTAATGTGGCCTTTCTTCTAGGACCTTTTCCACACTCCTGCCCTCGCAAAGCCCGAAATCTCAAGCGCACATTCCGTAGCGAGGATGTGCGCTATGAACTACCATTTCGCCGCTTGTGCCTTACTTCATGCCACAAAGGCCTATTCTTTGAATATGCCGATAACCTACCCTTCTGTCGTTCGCCCGGCTGATTGCTACCTCTTTCATTCCTTCGCTCGGTGGCGCGCGTACGCTTCACTCACTTACGGCGACGTTTGCGACCGACCTTTCCCCCACTAATAGGAAGTTCGCCTCGGGTTGTGTCGACGGTGTAATTATAGCTCAAGGGTGCTTCTACACCACCTGTCACACTACTTCGGCATTTCGATTTCTTGACCCTGTTGCTTTGTCGGGCCAATTCACCTGTGCTAACCCTGTACTCGCGCGTGCCCTGAAACGTGCTGTGGATAGAACTGAAGTACTGACGCCTTACACGGGAATGCATTCGCCAAAAACCCGCTTTTCTTTTCCTTTTCGTCCAACGGCTCGGACGCATGCAGAGCAACTTTGACGCCGATGCGAAACGCCCCCTTTTGCCTACTACGCTCAAATTTTTCGAGCTTACCTCAACACACATAGTGCCGCTTTTCTCAATCGCGGCTCTCCGACGTCTCCTGCATCTGCGCCGCTTCTTGCGGCTCATTTCCGAGCCTCCCGATTCCATCTCAAGCTCGTGAACACTCTCACTGCTTTTGTCTGCTGTTTATCCGAGCAGTCTAAATAATTTTCAATAAAATAACCTTTTTCACACTCTAGACTGGCAGACAGCTTGACGCGCTTAAGAACAGTGCCGCTGTTTTCCTTGAAACAATCTACCTCGAATGGGTGGGGCTGTCGGCAACTGTATTGTTATCCCCGCTATATACTTTCGCTGCGTCTGAGCTCTATCTGGTGTCCTAGTCTACTTCCACATTGTTGACAAGATCCACCGTCGCGACAACCTCAGTTGAGGTCAGTGCTAGATTGTCTACAGCTATTTTAGCTGTTTCACTCGCATTCAATTGGCACAGCACCTCGTCGCACTTGCTCTGACCTTCAACGGCCTCTCTCATTAGAGCAGCATCTTTCGCAGCACTCAAGTACAGTTCATCTTCAGACGTGCTCCTGGCTTTAGACGTGCTAGCCTTCTCTACGGCTCTGAACTGCACTACATTTATTTGTTCATCGCACTCCTGGTGCGCTACACTTGCGGATGGCTGAATTTTCCACCTCAATGCCTCCACTTTCTGCTCTAGTAGTTCAATCGCTTTCTCTTGTTCCCTTCATTTCTTTTGTTCTTTTTCTTGTTCTTGTTCTGAGAACCTTTTCAAGACATTTAACGCGGATTCAATTTCCTCCTCACTGGCTTTTTGCAAAATCAGCCTCACAATCAGTGTTCTGCCTATACCCTCCTGGACCTTAATACCTAGGTGCTCGTAAATATACAAAAGTTCATCTTACAGTAGTGACTTCACCTCTATAATTGCTGGTTTACTTTGGCTCTGCATCTCACAAAAATGTAGAGGATCCCTTTGACTAACTTAGTACTCAAAAATTGGTGATCTCTCTAACTCACACACAATCCGGCTTCTGATCAACTCACACTCACAAAATGAAGCCTGGAAAGCCAAAGCAAAGGCCAAGTACTCACCGCAACACAGCACCATGTCGCGAGATCCATCTCACTGCTGCCAACCAGTTCTCAAGGGCTTGAGGTCAATGGCATGGTACGGCGGGTTCTTTTTGGGGTAGCTGGCTCCCCGCCGTCGTCCGAATAGCCGATCTTTGCCAGTGAGGAGATGCGTTCGTAAGAGAGAAAAAACGAAGGTGCATTTACATTATAGAAGAAATATATGAACTGTACAGGGATCCAGCAGATCCCGCATTATGCACAAGAGAGATTCAGTTCATGATTCAGCTTATGATTCCACTCACGATTCGGTGCCTATTTACAGAAATGCTTCGGCTTTTATAGCCCATCGTCTCCTTACATGGAGGTTCGAAGAAGACTGGGACCACTCTTGCCCCAAATCAGGTGACGTGATGTCTCAATGGTCCACCCGCCAGATATTGCAACACTCGGCTGTGCGAAAAGGTCCAGTGGTAGCACAAGCGCACCACACACTCTAAGCCGAGAAGGACATAAGTGGGGTATGCCATTCGTCCTTTAGGGGACTAAATGGGCTGCCACAGATTTTGAATGAATTTTGGACTAACTGCGGGAGCAACTGCCAGGGTTCAACTGTTACCCCTAGCACTTACTCCACTTGGTTTGAATGTTGGTCCACGTAGAATGGTCTTGTGGGACTAACAGTTGAACCGCCTGGAAGAATGACAAAAAAATTCGTGACCCTGCATTTGAAAATTATATTTTATGTTTATTTCAATTTATTCAGCACTGACGAACGCAGTATGATGGTCATGCGACACAGATATATATATAAATACGCACTATTACTTGAAAGTAAAACACCGCAAACACTGACCACACGAGCTACACTACAGAGAATGAACTATCAGATATACAGCACAGTATTTTGACCTCCCATGTAGTGCCAGTGGGCGACTTTTACTCTGCTTAAAAAACAATAAAAATTGACACTGTAACGTGAAAACTTAGATGGGCTAATTCGTAGCCCCGAAGCTCACCGATCTTTTAATATGGACCCATCTAATCGTCAACATCACTCTAGTCAGAGAACGCGAATTATCAGCCGGCATTAGACCTTGTCCGCTGAACCGGCGTTCGCAGTGCTGATGCACGCGTCCGCAAACACGAACATAGCAGCGGCGCTCATGCAAGAATGCCGGCGGAGCAGCCAGGCGCCTCGCCGATGGCACCGTGTCGGCTTGCCGACGGCGTCGCTAGGCTTACGAGTAGTACAGCTATACGACCACCGGCGATCGCAACATGCGGCTCGCGTGGAATTTTCGTCGTCGATGTTTTATAGTCACAAACTAACAATAGGTAATTCCAATGTTCGCGGTGTCTTATGGAGTGATGTAGATATTTGTATACTTACAGCGATGAGACCGTTTGCTGGCACGGTTCTTGCATCGTGCTGGTACGCCATGCACCACCGGCCGAACGATTTTAGTCGTATCCGCGATCGCCTTCACGCTTGATGTTTGAAAACGATTGCCGCATGAAGAAAAGAACATGCTTATCTGAGCTTTAATGGAGGATATATTATTTTTTGCGAAGGAAATCGCATGCGACATTTTCTTCGCGTGTGCCGGCACTGCACTCACACCGGCAGCCAGCTTGATACCGATGACGTACGAAGCCTACTTTTTCTATATATCACTTTGAAGTTGTGGCCAGTGACTGTGCGGGTACACGACCGCTGACGAGCAGCTTACATTTATTAGCGTTGTCAGTGTTCTTCGTAGTTCTAACCAATTCAGCACACTGAAGCGAGTTATCCGCATTGCCCGTGTTTTTGGAGACTTACACTTGGTTTCGGCCCGCCCGTGCCGACAAGGTGGAAACGCGAGGGCGCATGCTATATGCACTGACTGCGCGTTCTACTTGCCTCTCATGTCATCTTTTATTGATTTCGTAGTGCTTCGCTTTCACAGTGGCGCATGGCTGATATAACTTGTTTTCGTGATCGCCGACCACGCCGAGCATTGCAGTGTAGCATAGACGGAAGGCGATCGCGGTGCAGTTACCCTCCCCGTTGGTCACTTCATTGCCGGGCGTTTGCGCGCGACACGCACTGTCATGCATTTAGTCCTTGTTAAACGAACTGTTCGTCCGTTAGTTTAACGACTGCCGTTAGTCCAACTTTTCCGAATCTTGGCTTAGAGTGCGTAATGACGCACCCGGCCAACGCCTTGAAGGCACCGCAGGGCGAGGAGGTAGAGTCTGGAAAGGGAAAGCTGAGCTCCTCCGGCCAGATGGCCGCTGACCCAAATGTCGGCAGCGGTCCATGGCTGCTTTAAGCTACCGGCTTCCAGAACCCTCTCGAACATGGCAGCCCAAACGCTTCTTCGAAGTGTTCCCACTCTTCCGGGCTGTCGATGCTTTGCGATGGCTTCGCGTATATGACAATAGCTGAGTCGAGAGGTTGTCTTAATGAGACGAGCGACAGTGGCGCCGTCCAACACTGTTCGAGCCCGTTCAACAAAAGGCTTGTCTCGCGAAGCTTTTGTTGAGACCCAGCTGCTTCCTGGAACATCTACAGGACAGCGTCTTGCAGACTCGGCGCCAAAGGGGTTGAAAGCATCCCTAGCAGACCAACTTACGCATAATGACATCTGCCCAGATGAGCCGCCGGGCCAAACGTAACAACCCGCAAACTTCTTAATCTCATCTGCACACCTAACCTTCTGTCTCCCCCTAACCCGCTTGTCTTCTCTAGGAACACAACAAGCTCGGAATAAATATATATAAAAATAAATACGTCATATTTCATTCCAGGAGAAAAACCTCAACTCTAATAATTGAGCGTAGAAATCACCAACACGCGCCTAATGAGCGCATTTCCACGTTTAAGTATTTGGGGAATCTAATGAATGAAATCCTGAATAGGAGGGAGGAAGTAAACTACATATTAGAAAATTTCGCTTTCACGTGTTTTCCGCTCAATTAAGCACTGTATTACTTCCCTAGTGTTGTATTTCGACCATTACACGTCTCCCCATTCCACTCTCAACTCAGTTGTTGTAGAGAGGTATGAGGCTTTACTTATCCAACGTACACCGAACCAGTCGCACGAATAAAAAAATGTGCCTTGCAAATGAGTACGTCCTCTCCCTCTTCTTGCCCAAGCCCAGGTTTATTTACAGGTACTCGGATACTACTTTTCACGTGTCAACTAAATTCTGAAACCACGATATTGATTAATTCTATACACCAGACACAGCGAGCCCAGGGCTTGCTGCCATATTCAAAAGCACGTGGAGCTATCTGTTGCAAGTGCGGCGAAGCAACACCCTCCACTGCCACGCACGAAGACGCTCAGCATATCAAACGCGAAACTTCACAACCCGAGTCTGGCTGTCAGCATGTTTCGCGCTGTTTCTTTGCTGTAATTTTGTGCTGATCTTGTGTGAAACGCCGAGGAGACCTTCCTTGAGAGTCCAGATTGTCTGCAGCACGTGCATTGCAGAATGCGGAATCAACTTCATCAGGTATGTATTATCCGACTGAAAGGAACGCGAACAGCGGAAAGCGTTAACTGCGACGTGCCTTGGCTGTGACAAGGCAGAATTTGTGCTGTGAGCCTGCGTCAACGTAGCGCTTGAATCTGGCTCCAACATACGCTCATGCACCGCTTTTTATCAATTGCCAGTTCTGCCGGGCACTCGGAACTCACACGTGGTGCAAAAGTGCCAGCCAGAACAAGATTTTAAAATGCTACGGTGACGCCGGCCGAAATAACATGTAGATTCGCCTAGAGACAGTTAAGGCTTGTCGCAGTTAGACCGAGTCGAAAGCCATGGTTTCCGCACCGTTCACGTCTCTTTGCATCGCTATAGTAGGCCGTTACAGTTGTACTAAACAAGTGCGGTGCGTGCATCCACGCGTGAGTCGTAATACGTATATCCTTTTATTGACATGCGGCCTGCGAAAGAGCACGAGAATAGTTTTGTGCTGCATACTACAGGCATCCTGCACGCAAATCGCTGCCTTGAAGTGGGACAGGTGGAGTCGCACTTGAATAAACGCAATAAGTATACTTACTCGTACACTTTATTGGGCTCGTAGTTTTTTTCTGTTGGTCGCCATTATATCCTAAGGCGGCGGATTTCAGCATTTTTCGTTGTGGACAGAAATCTGTGCATTCGCAAAACCGCACCGGCACAACTCCCGCGATGCGCAGTGAACTTCACAGGCAGTGCTCAGCAATCTCTTCCTCCTGAGCTGGTTGTTGTCACATCATATCACACCGCAATTGTACCCAGATGACATCTAATAAGCGAGCGCAGCGCGAACAGGCACTTTTTCGCTTTTTAAACTCCCAAAGCCACTGCCTGCATGCTAGCGAGGTCTACCTTGGCAGTTCCAAACAAATTATGGCGTCTTTGGGAGCATGGGTATACGACCGAAGGCGCCTGGGTGCGAGATAGGCGTGCTCTCGTCTACAGTTAACACCATTTCTCCACTACCTGGGAGTACATATTCAGCTCCGTCACGTAACACAAGAGATGAAGACAATGGCAACTTCAACGTTCCCAATAGTAGGTTTGTATATGGTAAACGGGTAATACAGTTCACTAGTGCTAAAATCTGGAACGCAATTTTACTTGAAATGAAACTTGCACGCAACTTCATTTAGCCTGCAAAATGTATTTTGTAAACCAGTCATAAAGCCCACGCTCATAGTCTTTTGACAACTCATATTTTGTATATTTCTTTCTTTCCTTTTTGAAAATTCTGCTTTGGTTCTTCAACGTCTTCTTGTCTACAGCTTTCGCACGTGTCTGTTTTTTTTTCTTGCGTTCTGATGTCCTGTATTCTTACTATGTATGCTTTAAGTTGTTCCTCATTGCTTGTTTATCTGGATTATAACGGCAAATCTGTATTTATTTTAAAGTGTACTTATATATAAGTAATATACCTTGAAGCAATTGTGTTATTGAATTAGTATGAAGATTCATAGTAATATTTTCACTGCATACGTCTGCCCTTAACATGTGATAAAATACTCATATGAAAGTTTGGACCTGTAACTAGGCCCACAGGCTAATGGTCTAAGTACTTATATGGCCATTTTTGTATTACCTTGATCAAATAAACATTTATTGCTTGATTCACCCTCGTTTATTGATCAACTTGGGCATTAATCTGATAGAAATTGTATGTCTCAAGCTTGCTTGCCCACCACTGCATCTTGGTTTCAATTAAAGTGGTATGCGAAATCGTTATGTGCAATTCTTTGCGCGTTGAAAGCCTTGATTATTTATATGTGTGGTTGAGCGTCCCAAAACCACTATATGATAATGAGAAACACCGTAGTGGAAGGCTCCGAAAATGTTGACCACCTGGGTTCTTAACGTGCACCGAAATCTGAGCACGCATGCAGACAGCATTTTCGCCTCCATCGAAAATGCAGCCACGGCAGGCGGGATTTGATTCCGCGTCCTGCGGGTCAGCAGTCGAGTACCGTATCCGCTAGACCACAGCGGCAGGGATGCGTTGAAAGTCAATAACGTCGTTACCCTGACTAGTTTAAATGTCGATATAACGATAAGTAGTGCAAGTAACTGGGAATTGAAGGACAAAAAGTTGCTCTACACTCATCAAGGATTTGTCTGATTCAGTAGGGCTTTGTCTAGTCTTGATTTTATTTTTGTCGTGCTGCAATATAGATAGAAAATTTCGTATGGAAAGAATTGCCCTCTCAATCTTCTTATTGGAACATTGCTGTACGACTTTGAAGATTTGACAAACTTGGTCCTAATATTGCTAACGATGACCTCCCAGCGCATTTTTTTCTACAGCCAACCTATTATTAAGACTGAAATCACTTGGCAGCGAGGCTTCTACGATGTAGCCGAATTGCGGCACAATATCCAAAAAAGCTGTTTTGTTTCAAATGCGGTTACAATAACAAATCAGTGACCTGTAAGTAACTGAACTATACCTACCTCAAAATGTTGTTCACATAAACGTTTCTTGAAAGTTTGCCTGCATATGAAGCCTTACATCTCTGGTTTATTTTTTAGACAGAAGAGCTCATACTAACGCAAATTACAACCCAAAAGGTGTGCAAACCATAATGAGGTGAAGCTTATGTCACGCAAAGTTTGGAAAAGCCAATATGGGCTATTTTGAAGTGTAATCTGGTTGGCCTTTAGCCAGCTTATCTTAGGTTGTTTCAGATTGCTTCTCAGCGTATAGAGGTTCAAGTTAAACCACAAACACCACCCGAATGTCCAAACTCTAGCGATTGAAACTCGCGCTGTAACAGAGCGCTCGCACTTCCCATGGACGGGAACGTCGCCGTTCGCGTAGCGCTGAATTCAATCGCTTTCGTGTGTTCTCGCAGCCGCCATTGCCTTTCCGGTTCCCTAGTATTCTTTTACTGAAAATAGTGCTCAGACATTTTGTATAGAAGCTTCAGCAAGGTTGAAATGGCGGCCATGTTTTTTTTTGTCACTGGGCTCATCCCGAAAGCTCATTACAACCTTCTTCAAATACAGCTACGCCTGTCTAGAAAGCTTAATTAGCGATTTCCACCCGTCTCTTGCCATGAGCTTTAGTGCACGAGCGGTGAGTACGGAGATTTTTCCAATTTCTGCGCCATGTATTCGTTCGTGATGGTGACAGACTTTTGTGCACATTTGTACACGCCGAAGGTTTTATGGTGTGTACCTCTCTATTCGGAGCAGCGCTCTTCGGCAAAGTTCACTCTGTCCTCACTCGCCACCGACTGCTATAGCAGCAGCCGTCGTGGAGCACCAGCTATGTCAAACACGGCAACGTATATAAGTAGCTTCCCTTTATATTTTCACGTGTTCTTTTGCACAGCAGTTTTGCTGTCTCCTCGGTAATGAAGAGTATGCAAAAGTGAGTTATCCTTGCATTGTTTTTATTCTTTCGCCCCAAAGCAGAGAAGGAAAGCCACATGCGACATGAAATATTTACGTCGCATTTCTTACTTAGGGATTTTTCTGCAACTTAAAATATTCATGCTCTGGGGGAGACCCTTAAACGTTAGCGCAAGAATGCCTTTCCCAGGAAGGCGCTGCCTTAAACAAAAAGCTGGATTCGTAAAAAACATCCTTGCGAAAGGTGTTTAAGGATTAATCGAGTGCAGCTGTGATCGCGAAACGACCCCGGCTCACGCATTTATCTGCACCGTGAACTCTTGTTTCCCAATGCACGAGCAATCTAGGCAATTGTCGATCCGTCTAGCTGTTTGTAGCGCAGCGTTTGCGCAGGGATCATTAGCGTCGACGTCAGAACCGTGCGTTTGTTCTCTCGCCAATTTACAGTGCGGGCCGAGTCCCACCAGCGTCCGAAGGTGTTGGCTGCCTTGACCGAAATAATTGCGTAAGGGACGGTGGGACGTAGCCCTGCTCTGGTTCGTGTTTAGCAGTAGTAGTTGGTGTATCGGCGACCTCCCACAACATCACTTCAAAGTGCTCGTAAAGGCATTAGCTTACCCAAAAAAGGTTGAATAGCCAATGCGAATATTAAGCAGGTTTTTTAAAGAGTGCGGCCGGAAAACTGGGAGAAATCGGGTGAAGGCGTATAAAATACTAAAGAAAAAACTGAAATAAGTGCCTTGCACTGGCCACACAAGACTTGAGACAAGAAATCTGGTTGGTCCTCGTGATAGTTATACCCTTTCCTAAAGGTGCACGGACCTTCCTTGGGTGGCACATGGCTAGACGTTCCTCGGCACAACGGGGAATTCTGAAGACACGCACGTGCGCAGTAACTCTATAACGTTTCATGACGTACACAGATGACATCAATTTTAAGCTTGGCGTGTTCCGTTCCGGAGACAGCGGCTGCGCGGTGCATGCATGGCTTGGCGTGGCGTAACCCCACCGGTCGCGGCAGTCAGACACGGCTTCGCCGCATGCTCGGTTTGGTGTAATTCCCGGTGACATAGTACGGTGAGGCCACATGGTGCGCCGCTTTTCCGGTTTCTGTGCCATTGGCGCGGCGAGGTTTTCTCCAGATGACAGCCGTTATCATAATTTGACTAACTTTTCTAAGTACTATCCCAAGTGATGTATTAAGCAATCTTCATAATAATAGATGGTGTTTACGTTCCAAAGTCACAATATAGTCAAGAGAAAAGTCGTAGTGGAGGGCTCAGGAAAGTTTTCACCATCTGGCATCTGCCATTACAGCTCCACTGGCGACCAACCGAGCACATTAGCCCCGGTTCCATCATGGGGGACTTCTGGGCATCTCAAGATGCATGCGACTACAGAAGAAGTAATCGTGAAAGCTTGGAACAAGAAATATTGCATTTTTCTCGTTTTTGAAGATTTTAAAAACATTTCTCGAAAAGCGGTCAACCTGCGTGGGACGTGACTTGGCGTGACTGAGTGGATGTCTACAAGCCCATCACGCGGCTGGCTTCCAATGCGTCCTTATTTTGATTCATTTCACACTTGCACCGCTTCGCTGTTAAACTTTTCACCGAGGATAAAATAAATGTCCGTTTTCACCATTTCCAATATAGAGACGAATTGTGAGCCGATATCCGCCGTTCCTTCTGTTTTCATCTCCGGAATTACTTTCACTTATTCCAGCTCCACTTCCGTTTCTTCACTACGGTCTCCCGGTCGTAAAACGGGTTTTTTCGGTAGCGTTTACTTCTCTTTTGCCACACGTGCGCGAGGTTTGCGGTATTGTCATTTTGCTCTGTCATCTTAGAATCGCTGCTCCGCTAGTTCTGCGTCCACGCACGGGGAAAGATGCAGTCGGGACGTCTTTTTATTATTAATATTATTGAGCTGACGACACGAAACAGCCATGACTTCTCCCGTTCAGTGATGCGGCATTCTTCATGGGTGGTTCTAGAGAACAGCGCGTGCACCATTTTCCTTGCGAATGATCGCCGGTGCTCCCGTGAGGCACTTGGACGGAATGAGAAATGAAGCGTACGAGGTAAATATCACGTGCCTTTCTCGATGCCAGGAAGCATTGAACTGAATTCTTCTAGTGCGCTCTTTTAAAACAAAACCCCAGGGACACGTGGTATTGAAGTGGAATGATACCGAATTCTTCGAAAACGAGAAACGTTTTGCCCATTTCTCCTGCTTGAAAGCTCATGTTTGCGCTCCGTGTAACGTCATAATACGGCTCGTCATTTCATCCGTAACTAAAAACTTCATTTGTTTTTCCTTGTGAACTTACTCTTTCATCATCCCAAAATCTGTCGTGAAATTAATCAACGACGCAGGTCGTGGGCCTCTTTATGTATAAACTGTTCGTTTTCTATAGGGATGCCTATTTCGATGTCACTCGTGTAACCGCTTTTGTTCATTGTAGGTGTGTGTTCCCTCCTCTTTATCAGTGATATCATTCGACCGTGAACAAATATTTATTACAATGGCCTACAATCGAATATATCAGAACGCGCCGTAATAGGAAATGGCAGCCAGAAACTCGAAGATATTTGGTGGTTCCCACACTAAAGTTCCCGTTTTCCTGTATTTACGCGTGCATCTAAAAGCGGTTCATGCGAAATTGCGTTGAATTGTTAATAAAGGCTGTTTCACGCCTGTCCTGCCCTCTAATGTTTATTTTTATAGATATCCAAACAAGGCTTGTTTATTCAGGGCTTGAAGCTATAAGAAGATGCCGAACAGGCATTGTAGCTGGAGCAAACACTTCGTCAAAGGAACTTGCAAAGTTCTTTGGTGCTCGGCAACATTGCACGAAAAAACTTTTGAAGTCTACGCGCATAGAAAGAGACTGAGGGCTGCAAATGAAATAAATTGCCTATGTAACGAAGCTGTTTTAAGCAGCGTAATTACATTTTAAACTGTATTGATAACATGTGAATCTTATACGATGCGCGCCTTGCGAATTGCATATGGCGTCAAATGCCTGTAGACAACTGGTAACAGAGTGGCCGCCTGGTCAATTTCAATTTGTACATGTTCTTCAATTATCTGTTTATTAAAAAATTGGCAGATTTCACGTACCTTGGAATCGACGTTATGCGAAGCATGTTGATGAAAGGTGGCTATGTTACAATTTTTTTATTGAGCGACTTGTCATAAAGTGGTGCTAAATATATGTACAAATTTTGCACGCACAGACATATGTTGAAGAGCTGCATATCTTTATATAACCAGTTGTTCGCACTTGCGCTACGTTGCCAACTGGAACATGCGTATTAGCAACATTAGAAGCTGTTATGAAGCGCTGATCCTCGCGAAGATTGTGGCCCTGGACACTGCTACAGAAGTCAAGTTTAGCCCATGAGAACTAACCACAATTCACATTAACCCGGCGTGACGGCTGTATCAAAGCAGTACATATGTATTGTTTATAAAATTGAGTTGGCAGCACGGCAACCACCATTGATGTTTCACGAATATTAGCGTCTATTTGAAAAGTAGTTCCGAGACCTGGCGTAGCTATGTGGTAAAATGCTTCATTGCCACGAAGAACGCTTGGGTTCAATTCGAACTGGGTCCCTGACATTTGTTCTTTGCACTCGTCGGATCGACGCTACCGATGTCGGGTATTTTTTAACACTCGTGCAATAAATGGGGCCCATGTGTGTTCTCTTCGCTCCTGGGTAAATACTAAGTGTCAATCACCTGTGGCACAAACCCGCATACCAGCGGCACATACCCGCCCGTGGATATGTGCCACTGTCTAGCAGGAAGTGTCTGACGACTACGAGACGCGATTGTGACATTATTGTCGTCTTGACCAGCACGTCATATTAATCAAATCGTCCCTCCCATGGAAATTTTGGTTCACGCCAAGTACTGGAGTTGACCATGAGAACACCCAAATGTAAGCGGCTAGGTGAATAGATAGATAGATAGATAGATAGATAGATAGATAGATAGATAGATAGATAGATAGATAGATAGATAGATAGATAGATAGATAGATAGATAGATAGATAGATAGATAGAGAGAGAGATAGATAGATAGATAGATAGATAGATAGATAGATAGATAGATAGATAGATAGATAGATAGATAGATAGATAGATAGATAGATAGATAGATAGATAGATAGATAGATAGATAGATAGATAGATGTGCTCAAATTCACCAAAGTTTCATAAGATATGCTTCGCATTTAAAATTCGGCCCATCACATACACCTTGGGAACCGGTGATATGCGAAGCATGGTATGTGCCGCACGTATGCGGGCATGTGCCTTAGTTAATTGAAAGTTCGTATCTGCCCAGGACTGCCGAAAACAAACATGGAAAATTTTTATGCGAGAGTGTCAAGAAAAAGCGGACCTCGGCAACGTTTACCCTGCGAATACAACGAAAATTGTGAGAGTCCTAGCGGGTATCGTACCACAGCATTCTTCGTGACAATAGAGTATTCTACCACTGAGACGCATCAGTTCGTGAAACTGCTTTCAACTATATTATAATAGTCGTGCAACGTCAATTGTGGTTGCAGTGCTGGCTGTCCAATTTTATAAACATTAGATGTGTACTCCGATGACACTCATGATGGGTTAACGTTCATTGTACTAAAGCGCTATCCACTGACGCTTATTTATGTAGCAGTGTCCTACAGGACTACCATATCTACACGAGCACCAGCGCCTCATATCAGCTTACCGCTTCTGGTGTTGCTAATACTAATGTTTGGTCTTGGGACGTTAAACCCAACAAATCAATCAATCAATACTAATGTTGCTTTTGGCATCACTACGTAACTGTAAACAACTGGTTATATGAAACATACACGAGTGTTTAACATATGCTTTTGCGTCCAATATTTGTACATTCATTTAGCGTCCTTTCGAAACGTTTCGCTGAATGATAAGTTACAATACAGGCACGTTTCCTTCGCATACGTTGTATCTACATCGATTCATAAGGTACGTGGGATCTGCCGAATTTTTTATCGTGTTCATTGTGTTTCTTGCAACATTTTCTCTGAATTCTGTCATAAAAATTGAATATTTGAAAACCCAAAATTTTTTGTGGTTCGCTAAGTTAAAGTGGCAGGCTAGTACCTCCATCGATAGTCATTTACCTTTGTCTTTGCCTACATTTCCGGAACTGCTAGGCTCAATCATTGAAAAGAAAGTAAGTGACCACAAGACGAAAAAAAACAGGGGGGGGGGATTCGTCGGTATACATTGACATTAGTGTAATGCGACAAGGAAACGTGTCTTCGCAGATGTAGTTGAGCGTTTATTGTACATTGTTTCGCCATAAGGGAAATGGAATGAATGCTGCAGCAACAAATTGTTATGTCACGCGTAGAATGGCAAGCAGCTCGATACATGCAGCGTACAACAAAAAAAACAAAACTACCTAGCCTGCGTAGAACGTGGCCTGTCGAGATCCTTTTTAAACACTTTTTGTGTAACTGGCTCGAGCACGTTTGCAGGGCACCCACTACATCATTAAATCACCATAACTTTTGTGTATAGTATGAAAGCATTCACTATGCCGTTCATTGACTTTCTTCAGAAAATACCCGACAAACACTTGCAAGGATTTATGTTCGTTTTGTTGACTTTCTGATGAAGAACGATGCCAGACGTTTTTTCTGTGAGTTGGGGCATTTGATGACCCACTCGTTACGCAATTCGCATTGTGTGATGCCTGGTTACTGCTGTGCTGTTTTAAAATGCTTTATTGCAAATACTAACGTGATTTCTTACCCGACATGAAGCCTGCCTAGAATCAGTTTGCAAGGGAGTTTCAAACCCCTGTATTTCTCATTTGTAGAACAATGGGCTGGCACACAGGGGCCTTTGTTTGGTATCCCATTCTGTAGTCGGCAATTTTTATTTATTTATTTTTTTCTTCTTTCGCGCGATAGTGGTTACGGACACCAGCGGTGGCGAATATGAGCACGACGTGAGCAAATGTTTTTTCGAAGGCTTCTTTTGTTGGTAACCACAAGAGCAAGAGTGTCAGTGAATGATGTGAGGCAGGCTCGCGGACTAAGTTAGTTAGTTAAAGCGTCACTACCATCAATATAACATCTATGATTTCAAATTCGAAAAAAGCGATTTATGATTTAAGGGTATGACTGAGAGAAGGGCTCGAGCATTTTCGACTATATAACGGTTTTTTATCACGCACGAACAACGCACAATACACGGGCTTCAAGCATTTTACCTCCATCTAAATCCGACAGTGGCAGCCGGGACTGATAACACGGCTTTCAAGTCAGAAGCAGAACAGCGTGAGCACTGTACCTCCTAAGCGGACTCTTAGAAACTAATGACCCCCGAGACAGTTCCACGCAACATCCAAAGTTTCCGCAACATTGCAGCTAGCTTGTTGCACTCGCCATTCATCTGTTTCATTTCATTTTGTTTCTGCCTCCCCATCCAAGTCGACTCTGTCAGTGATGAGCAGCGATCTCTTAAAAGCATTCACTCCTGCGGCTATTTCGGAGGTGCGGTGACAGCTGCCTATATTTATGACCCTTCGGCGAATCCCACCGGGTCGCATGTCCGCGCGAGTCTGCCTGAAATCCGATTAGTAGACTCGGACGTCGTCGAACTCCGGGGATTGCGCTAAACCTTGTCCATTGACACGCACTCTGATAGGTTTTCAACGTTGTTGAAGTTATATGTATTTTATAGGTTAACGCGCAACGTTCAACCACGTTAGCTAAGGCTCTACAGTGCTCGCACTTCTTAAGCAAGCTAAAGTATAACAGGAACGGTGCCTGCATAGTACCTGTTCGAGAGATTGATTGTACGTACCTATGCGAATGTGGAAAGAGTGAGATAAAAGGTGGTCATACTATAATGCTGCTAAAATAACGTTAATTTTAACCTTCGATCACAAGAAATCAGACTTGAGGCTACGTCTAGACCAAGTCAAAGTAAGATAAAGGAACGCTAGATATAAACAAGACCAAGGTGCCCTTTGCGTTTTTTTTTTAGCTCGTTCACAAGAGCCGTTATGATAACTGCAGGAATTCAAGTGAAGTCACGTATTTTTGTTGAAAAAGCGTTTATTGAACACCGGTGTAAGAGTCGACACTAACGGCCGAATTCACTGAGTCCTAATACGGGCAACGTCCACGAATAATGCGTGGCTGAGAGATACCCTATATATAGTTGTCTCTGGAGATGGTGCCACAATATTTATATTATACCCCGCGGTAAGCAGCGCGGCTACCTTGCAGCTTTTCAAGTTGTAGATAATAGTATACGGCTCTACACGCTCGATATTAGCAACGTCGCGTCCCCAACTGTGCATGTCCGAAGGCGGTTAAGCGGTTCCAGTCACGTAGTTGACGGTTGATGCGCGTTCGACGACTCGATAAAGACCTTCATACTTAGATATTAACATTAAGAAGAGATCAGGCGCAGTGAATTGACGCAGTCGTTGAGAAACTTGTAGACACTTAGGCATTGGCTTCGACAAATATCTTGCTCCAATCCGTTTGTCTGTGGGCCAGCGGTTGGTGCGCAATGAATGACGGCCTCGTGGCTAAAGTCCTTCAGTTGTGGAGAGAGAGAAAATCTCATTGTAGAATGTAGCAGTGTGGGCTTGCAGAAGTTATGATGAATTCAACGGCATGCGTAGCGTCCAGATAGACGACGCGATTTGTGCATATTGCTAGAAGATGAGTATACTCTAGGTGGTAGCTGCACGGAGGAATCGACCATCCTGCAGCAGCATCGTAACATTTTGCATTTAACGGCCAAGTTTTGCGTCCATAACAAATAGGGTGACTAAGCTTTCTTCAAAGACAGACTGGTGAACCCCGCCACAATCACGTCTATGACGTTTGATGGGCTTCGCTGCCGGCTTTCACAGTTTAATAGCACCGCAGCCTTTGCCTCATGAACTGCGGCGAATAATTTTTATGGTCTTGTGCTATCACACGGGGCCGCCTTGGCGACAGTGAATGACGTCGTGTAGATGGAGCTGGGCGTGACGTCTGTGACATAGCATACAGTGTGTCGTAATATGGGCGGCTGGACTGTCTGGAAACAAGTAATCCTACTCGAGGCGTCTGCAGGTAATTGCACTGACGAGGAACGTGTCCGGCACAACCACATGCAAAGCATATGGAGTAGTTATCGGATGTGTGCCGTGAGTTCGCAGGACACGTCGTACCCATGTCGCAGGACATGATGAACGGGACTGCTGCTGATATGACAGCATGGTGGACTGCAGTCCCGATCTTAGGATGATGTCGGCATATGTAGGTGGCACATCCGCTTCGAATGACAGATCTCGCCATGGCGTCAGTGTAACTCAGTGATGCAAACGACCGAGAGTGCTGATGGCATGGCTTCAGTGATTTTCCGCTCAATGAATTTGGTGGAGGGGAAGCAGTAGGCGAGTGCATGAGAGGGCGATTGGGGGAGCTTGCCTCGCCCCCTTCTCACCAAAAGGGGGAGGAAGCAAAGTCTGCCCTATTCATCGCAATACATTTACTTACACGGGAGGAGAGTGCTGCGATGAACCTTTGCTTCCTCCCCGCTTGAAGGAAATAACCCTGCGCATACTTATAGGAGCAAAAGTTTGGTTGACGGCTGTCGAGCATGCTGAGGGGGAACAAAATCTAGTGATGAATAATGACAGGTCAACTACAGCTGACAGCACACACTTTGTAGTTTCGGCACAGCGTCATTACTTCAATGACAGCAGGAGAGTTTTCGCCGAGCAGCATGGCGAAGGCAACGTTGCCGATGGCTCTTAACATTTCTGATCTATTCGGAATCCCACATGGGAGCGTTGGCTTTCTTTCACAGATGGAAGATGTATTCCGATAACTTTTGAAAAATTCTCCGGCCTGCTCAGCTCGTTCGCATAAACGCCGTTCTGTTTGCAGCTTACAAACGGCTGGGTGATTCTGAAATCGAACCACGTCGGAGAATATGATGAGTGGTTGTTGTACTACAGGCTTGGCAGATCCACGAGGTAAAGTTTTCCTGCCTTATCCCGCCTGCTGGATACGCTAACGCTCTTGTGAATTGCGAGTCAGTCCTCTAAGATGGTATATACGTGCCTGTGAAGACAGGTTAGTCGCGAAGATGTGGAATGGTTAGTAAGGAAGAAGGCGTTTTTCTGGGTGATGTCTTGGGCACGGTGCATGTGAGTGTACAGGAGCGAAGTTCCACGGGCATCGCAAAGGGATCGAAGCTGTTTTGAGGTACGGCGCTCTCCTCATCTCATGATATGCACTACTATAGGTTTATTAAAAGATGTGCTGTTGCTTTGCGTCGTTACGGTAATTTTGACAACGCATCGGATAGAACTACCCGCCACCGTAGTCTAGTAGTTACTGTGCTCAACTGCTGAACAGACAGACGCCGAATTAAATCCAAGCTGCGGTGGCCTAATTTACAATAAAGGTGAAAAGGCTTGAGGACTGTGCTCTTAGATTCACGTTAAAAGAACCTCGACATTTCCAGAGCCCTCCACTACGATTTTGGTCGTAGTAATACTATCAATCTGGGACCGAAACTTCAACGATCATTCTAGGATAAGGCCACCTTTCCAGTGATCCTCAATTACTAACTTCTCAGTTAAGCTTGAACATTGTTGTTCAACCGAAATACACGTGTGCCGAAAAATCAAGCTATTTGAACGTGAAATAGCCATCTCAGAAAATTTATTTTGATTTTAGTTAGGAATCATCAAAAGTTTGTATTTTCCTGAAAGTTGAGTGGACGTACGTTCATGCTGTATATTTAAATTCTTTGTTACCTAAAAACTTTGGGATTCAAACACTCAAATTTCATTTCACGTATATTATTATAGTTGGCAAGAGCTCTCAGATTGAAGGGGTAGCAGGCGCCCTTTGTAAAACATGTGGGAGTACCTATTGACCTGTCATGTTCGCTGTGCGTACGGGAATGTGCGTACGGCAGCTTTTTGCTCTTATTCTTACGTATTCTCTCCGCAACTCTGTGAAAAAAATGCTCAATAATACTGAAAACTGAAACTGAATATATCAAAGCACACAAGAAGCGGGAGCAGAATTAGTTTTTAGAAGAAACACTCAGACACCGATGAGCCTTAAACACTGCCTCTTGTACAATAAGAAGGACTGACTATTTGAGGCCGTTGACATACTTGTGTATGTTTTTATTGGCTAAATGCTGCTCATCAAAGCAATAATTGCGGCGTGCAACGACGTGGTGCGTAGCAGTACGTTTCACTGAGTATACTTTCAGCGCTTCGTACTTGGTCTGAGAAAAACTTCTCCCACTTTTTCAAGTATCTTGGAGGAAAAACCTGGGGGACTTCAGTACATGCATTGATGCAATTGTACAAGATGCTTTTTCTTGGCTATTTGCGCTACAGTTTGCCTGTGTTGACTAATACCTGTAGAACCAGCATTCAGACTCTCGAAAGCATCCAGGCTAAGGCTCTGCGAGTTTGTCTGGTGCTACCGCGATGTTCATCAACAGCTGAGACAATCGAGATCGCTTATGACTACCCGCTCAAGATGCATATCATAATGAAAGTGCTCAGAGCACATGTGAGGCATCTTACTCGCGCCCCTGCCCATCATCTAGCTTCACTGCCAGAAGACAGACCGCATGCCTCATTTTGCCAGACACTCTTGTCATATCGCACACACATTCCTACGGGATATACGACTCCATCCAGAATTTCAACTCCCGCATGGAGTAGGTTTTATGCGCATGTTAAACTCACGGTTCAAGGCATACGGTCAAAAGCCCGGCTCTCGTCTCCAGCGCTAAAGAAGCTTTCTCTTCTCTTGTCATATGAGAAGTACAGCGAGCATAATCATCTATATACTGACACTTCAACTAAAGTGCATGGGTCTGCAGGGTCGGTGATCTTTCCTGCAACAGCGAGAAAGGTGACGTTTCGGTTATCCCACCAGACATCATCGACACCTGCGGAACTTGCTGCTCTACGTAGTGCAGTTAAAATCATTAAACACCAAGAAGCCAAGAAATGGAGCGTGTTCGCGGACTCTAAGGCAGCACTACAGTGTTTGATATTCGCCTTACGCCGGGGACCTCATGAACAACAAGTGCTGGAAAATTGAGAGCTGCTTCACCATCTCTTCGACGAAGGACACAGAATCAGCTTTCAGTGGCTTCCAAGTCACTGCGGCATATTGGGCAACGAACATGCCGATACAGCTACTCGATCAGCACACGAAGATGGTGAAGAAGAATCTATACCCTTTTCAAGGACTGATGCTGCAATGACAATCTGAAAAATCGCTAATGCAGAATTAAAGTCCCTGTGGAACGCCGAGTGCTTACAGCACACGCGACTGCATAGAGTGGACACATCTCGTCAACTCAGGCCTCTGTCTGGACTCTCTCGGCAGGAGACAATGATTGTTTGCTGACTATGGCTTTGTGTCGCCTTCACCAAAGCTTTCGCCTTCCGAATCGGCATGGAAGACAGTGCTGCTTGCGGTCATTGCGGCAGCGATGAAACTATAGAGCACGTTCTCTGTCACTACCCTCGTTACAGCGTGCAAAGACGGCAACTACCTGCTGCGTTAGCTGGCCTAGACGACACACCTTTGTCTGAACAATCAGTGCTTGAAAGGCGACATGATTTGTGTGCTCACAGAATATCAGTGAAGGCCTTACTGAACTTTTTGCGTGGCAGTGGCCTATTATATAGACTATAACACCCCAGCCCCCCCCCCCTTTTTTTGCGCGCGTCTATTTCCCTCTTCACTTTCTTTTCCATCTTTCTTTCCCATTCCCCCTTCCCTTAGTGCAGGGTAGCAAACCGGATGCTCCATTTTCTGGTTAACCTCCCGGCCTTTCCCTCATTTTATTATCTCTTCTCTCCCACTTCATCGCAATGATCTGGTGAACGTAAATGATGAATAGTGAGAATTGAATACAGCAGAATGGTGATATGTGAGTGTTAATGGCAAGAAGGCCTTGTGTGGCCAAAAATCGCCGACAAATGAGTGTCCTGTTTGGCCATTTT